>NC_057814.1:137685323-137772583 GCF_018294505.1 Triticum aestivum | reverse complement strand
CCCCCCCCAACCTCTCGTGCGCACGCACGCACGTTGTATATCTAGGTCACTCCCTCGAGATTGTCTCACTCTTTCTTCCGCACGGCGGGCCACACTCGCTCAATCTCGCTCTCTTTATCTGAGTCTCGTTTAACCTCGTTTTCTTTCACACACAAATGATATATCTCCCTGTTCAGGCCTCGATCGACACACTCTATACTCTCTCACGCAGATTGTCTATCTAGGTCAGTCCATCCAAGCCGCCGCCACTCTTTCGACCTCATGGTGGGCCACGCTCACTCAATCTCTCTCTCTCTCCGTATGTCTCGATTGACCCGCTCTTTCTCGGACAAAAACGATATATCACCATGTTTGAGCCCAATTCGACCTATTCACATTGTATACTCTCTCACGCACATCGTCTATCTAGGTCACTCTCTCCAACCCGTCTCACTCTTTCGATCGCACGGCGACCCTATGTGATTGGTTGACCTTGCTTCCTCCCACGCACAAAATATATCTACACGTCTGTGACTGGATCATCTCTCAAGATCTATCTTACAGCCCTCACCCTTGCCAAAAAGCTCAATCGGACAATATCTCTCCAGAGCATATATATTTGTTCAATGAATGTCGGACCACACTCACTTTGTCTCTCTATCTATATGTCTCTCGATTGACCTCGCTTTCTCACACCGTATCTTCCACGCGTTGAAGCTACTACCTCTCCATCCCTCGCAAAGCCGGAGCTATTTACATTGCGAGGGGCACTCCAACCTTGGATTAATTTGTGTAGGCATTTATTCCGGTCGGTTTAGATTATATTTTCGTAGCATTCGGCCCACAACTACTCCAAACACCGTTGCAACCCACGCAACTCCCCTAGTTGATTTCCCTCTGGCTCGGTCATCGCTCTCTCGCACGTCCTTTCTCGCCTTCAACGTCGCACCATGGTATTATTGAAAAAACTATGTTGTTCTCTTTAATTATTATAAATAAGCTACAAAACTACACACCCATAGTCCACTTGGAATGGAACAAATTTCGACCCACAAATTAAAGTGCTACAAAGTACACACCGAGGGGCCCACATGTCATGAAACAAATTTGGACCCATATACAAATTAAAAAATAAAGGACGAGGATCGAACATGCGACCGGGCCTTCAAGCCGCACGTCAATAGGCAACATACGTAGAATAGCAATGTTTGTTGTACCCCCTTTGTTCACATAATGTTTTTATATTACCACAGCCTAATTAATGGATAACATGTAATATTATTTTTAGTACTATTCGCCTTCACTTACTGGTGGGTTCCATGTGCACTCTCTCTCTCTCTCCTCCCCTTCTGCGTTTAGACGCACGGGCAAACAGGAAGAACTCGCGGGCGATGTTGCCGTTGACCATATCTGGACGCGTTCACAAGTCACGGCACCAGTTTCACGTACTAGCAGCACTAGTCAGTGTGTACGTGCAATGCACGTTAATTTGGAAGTATATTAAGTGCATGCAGATATTAACTACTAGGATATTATTTGCGTGTTGTCATGTGATTAGCACTATTTTTGGCATGAAATTAACTGCACGCTAAACGTGTTGAGCGCTCGACATTGAAGCAGTCTAGGTCATTGGATGACAAGGAATACATGTGGCTTGATGACGTTTTATATTTAATTTGATACGGCTCTAGCAGAACATTCAATCGATCAAACCATATATTTCGTTCAGTCTGACTCCGACTTTAAATTATACGACGATCGATATAAAATAAACGGAAATGATAAACGTTCGGATTTTAAGCATGGCAATCCGAACGTTTTTCATGGCAAATTTAGATTACGCGGCGGCGGCGGGGGCGTCTCACGGTGGGAAGCGGCTCCTCTGCCGTGCTCTGTGTGTCGTCGGGCCACTGACCAACGCGGCTTCTTGCGCCGTTGTTGGCGTACTCCTCGACGTTGGCCTAGCTTCAAGGAAGGCCAAAATGTTCTGGACTTCGGAGCGAGTCAACTGGCGGGAGGAGGCGACTGGCGTTGGTGCAAGGAAGCGGTCGACGGCGGCCATCCATGCCGTTGAGGGGGGCACTGGCACCCACGCGGGGACAGGCGCTGTCAACGGCGCGGCGGAGACATTCGTGTGCACGGGCGCGCACGTCAGTGCACGCGCCGGTGCATGCGCTGGCAGGTTCACGGGCACCGGCACGGGCGTGCGTGTCAGTGCATGCGCAAGCGCATGCGCTGGCAGGTGCACGGGTGCGTGAAAGTCGGCGGGGACCTCGTGGAACCCCGTGGGATCAAGCTCGGCGACAATGTGTGGCTCCCAGCCCATCAATGCCACGGGGATGGGCGCTGGCGCAGTCGGGGTGACGGGAGCCCGAACGGGAGCGGGGACAGGCGCGGCGTCTTCCCGCAAGGCCAGTTCAAGCTCGTCCCAAAGCGCCTTATGTTCTTGAGACTCCGGCTGGGTGTCTTCCTCGGGAAACTGGAACACTAAGGGCAGACCATCGTGATGCGGCATGGCGTACATTTAGGTCAGGCTAGTTGGAGGTAGACGACAGGAGAATCGGAGAGGAAGAGAGAGGATTGTAGCGATACCGGGTAGTGCGGGGTTGATTTTAAACTGCGGCGCCGGCGACATTAAAAGTGGGAGCAGTTGGGACGACGGTGGGCGGCGGAGCCTGGTCAAAGGGCTCGCCTCCCGGTGAGCCTGCACAGCGGTCTGCTCGCACGCCTCCCTGACAGCCGGCCCAGCGGTCTGCTTGCACGCCTCCCGTCGACTCACACGCTTGCTCGGACGGCACCTGCCGATCAGAAGCGGGGACTCGTGGCGGCACGTAAACGCCCACGGTTTCAATAGTGAAAGCGTTCGCCTTAACGTGACAGGTCTTTGTTCCAAAATACCTTGGCTCTTCATTTGTGCAACTTGTCGTAAGCAGCTTGTCTCAAATTGAAGAAAAAACTTACGAAGTAATATTTGTGCCATATCACGTGACCATGCTTAGTTTCAAGAATTTATGCTCACTTTTGTATTTTCTGAAATTTAAGATCCAGGATTCGAAACAATATCATAACCTGCATCATGCAATAAATTTTCAAGCCGTACATCTGTCCTGTTGTATTTCTTAAGAAAGGATTTGGTCAAACATTTTGCTTAGTTAGACTTCAGACAAGTTATATATACAGAGTAAAAGGATAATCCCTCTGTACCAGTGCATTGCCTGATATATTAACTCAAGTACTAGGCACGAACAAACAGGCTCAGTTCTGTGCTCATCCTGGTGTAGTAGTAGTAGTACTAGGCAATGCAGTTGACGGGTGACCTTGACGAGCGGCGACCGAGGGAATTGAACCGTGCTCGGCACGGTAGGTAACGTTGTCTAGTTACTAAAGCATCCTTCTATTCTTCATCAGTAGTCATTATGGACCGGGGACATCAGGGGAATTTCCTAGGGCTGGAATTCTGGCCGCCAGATATTTCGACTTGAAACGCTGAGGCTCGACTGGTTGGGGTTGCCTAATGTGCGTACCACGCACGCCACCGAAGGACACGAGCCCAGTTTTTTTAGGATCAACACGAGCCAAGGTCTGGCTGGTACGCCGTTGGGTCCTACCATTCGAGAATATGAAAGGAACCTTTTAAATTGCCGAACGAATCTATGTGTATTACAATACCCGTCTTTTCCTTGCAAATACTAATCTCAACGTGGTAATTGATTTATGACGAGTTGTTGAATTAGAGTGAGTTTGTGATATAGTGATCTCAACGTGGATTTCACATTTCATGGTATCCCTAGTAAGTTTTCCAATGCAAATTCAAATTTAAAAGATGAACAATATGGAGGTGAGAAAACTTTGTATGTATCAAGCATATGACCACACACACACACGCACGAACACAACAACAATCCAATAAGTATAGTGCATCTATTTTTCCAAACCATGCATGTATGACACGAATTCAAAAATACTCCTTCTATTCCTAAATATTAGTCTTTTAGAGAGTTCAACAAGTGACTGCATACGGAGCAAAATGAGTGAATCTAGACTCTAAAATATGTCTATATACATCCGTATGTGCCAGTCCATTTGAAGCCTCTAAAAAGACTAATATTTAGGAACGAAGGGAGTAAAATGTAAGACATCCATGGTCCTCAGTTCAATATTTAAAATGAAAATGAAACTGAAACATGAATATTAAGTCTAGTACTACAATACATGCAAATGTTGTGTTTAGGCGGAGCTATGATTGTCGGGGGTCAACCCCTCGACCTTAGATAAAATTGTGGAGCTCTGTTTAGGGTTGTTTAGATTAAATTTGTCCCCACCCTCCCAACCACCGATTGGTTGTGCACCCCCACCCCTCCTCCCCGGGAGAATATCATGTGCCCCCATACCTTAGATGCTATATGCCGATACGAGTTGCTTGGAGCTTGTAGATCTGAGATATAGCAGCTCACATGATGTGTCTTAATATTTTTGTAGGAAACCTTGATGAGTTTGAGAATTGCACACAATTTGTACAAAAACTACTTAGATGCCCTTTGATCCCATATCCAACGACCTCGAAGCTCGTATCACCGTAGCATCTAAGATGAAGGAGGACATCATATTCTCCTGTATGTAAGAATATCATGTGCTACCACACCTTAGATGCTTTGGTGATACAAGCTCTTCGGAGGCGTTGGATTTGTGACCCAACACCTCCTCGGTGGTTCGAATGGTTTTTTGCAGAAAAGCCCCAAAAGAGTTCGGCCACTGCTTACAAGCACAAAGACTGCTCAGATGCCATTGGATCTCAGATCAAACAACCTCCAAGCTCGTATCACCGTAGCATCCAAGCTGCGATAGCACCTTATGTTTTCTCGCACGGGAGAGTATGAGGTGCTCCCGCACCGTAGATTCTACTCACCCACACCCCCTGTTATTCTGCGGCAACGGCAGCCTCACACCGCAGCCGAACCGGTGAACCCTCGTACTCCTCTCCGCGCGGGCTTCCACTGCCGCGTCTTCCCCGGCTCCGTGTCGTCCCCTTCCTAGGCCTCGCCGTCGTCCACCGCCGTGGTGCTCTCGGCGCGGCATGGTCAATGTGGTCAACGACCGACTTCCATCGGAAGAGTACTGTACATGGAGAGGCTGACAGCTGGGTCCACGGCAGCCGCAAGGAAGTGCCTCCTTATTACGCGGAAAATAATTATTCCTCCACCTGACAGCAGGGACCCACCGGACGGGCCACCAGTATTTCGCGAAAAAAAACATTTCCCCCTGACTGCTGGGACCCACAGGACGGGCCATCGTATTTCGCGAAAAAACGTTCCCCCCGCTGTCAGCTCGGACCCACCGGAAGTGCCTCCTTATTACGCACAAAAAAATGAATACCCCCTGCTAGCTGGGACCCACCTTGGTGGGAGGCTGACTTGTGGGCCTACTAAGTTGACTGGGACGGAGGCCTTTGTCAACTTTAGTCAATATATGAACGATTCTAGCTCCAGTGACCGTACGATGTCCATCCAACGGCCGTAGTGCTTCTTCAACCTCTGGTCTTCTTGCTCCAGCCGCCCAAAGCAGCGCCGGTCGTGCCGCCTGCTCCTGCCGCCCGTGGCCGGGTGTGATGCCGCGGAGGCCTCACCGCCCCCTACTACTCCCACCGCTGGCCAGGCCATCCCTCTACGCACCCACACCCCCCTGTTATTCTGCGACGACGGCAGCCTGACACCGCAGCCGAACGAGTGAACCCTCATACTCCTCTACGCGTGGGCATCCACTGCCGCGTCTTCCCCGGCTCCGCGTCGTCCCCTTCCTAGGCCTCGCCGTCGTCCACCGCCCTGGTGCTCTCGGCGCGGCATGGTCAACGTGGTTAAGGAATGGCTTCCATCGGACGTGGACTGTACGTGGAGAGGCTGACAGCTGGGTCCACGGCCGCAGCAAGGAAGTGCCTCCTTATTACGCGCAAAATAATTATTCCTCCACCTGACAGCGGGGACCCACCGGACGGGCCACCGTATTTTGCGAAAAAAACGTTTCCCCCTGACTGCTGGGACCCACCAGCTACATCTTCGCACGCAAGGAAGTGCGTCCGAAAAAAAAACGATTCGCCCCCCTGACTGCTGGGACCCACCAGCTACATCTTCGCACGCAAGGAAGTGCGTCCGGGCAAAAAAAACAAAACGATTCCCCCCCTGACTGCTAGGACCCAACAGCTACACCTTCGCACGCAAGGAAGTGCGTCCGAGCAAAAAAAACGATTCGCCCCCCTGACTGCTGGGACCCACCAGCTACATCTTCGCAGGCAAGGAAGTGCGTGACAGTCGGGACCCACCTGGTCGAAGCGTACGTAGCGTTGTCATTCTGGTCGCGAACATGTACGTACATATATACTGGTCGATGTAGAGGCGCGCACGTGTCGTAGTAGAGGCGCGTACATGTCGTAGTAGAGGCGCGCACGTAGCATGTACACGTACGTACAGCGGCCAGGGTGCAAGAAAGAAAATACGGCCATGTACATACATACGGGCAGGGTCTCGAACGCCTACTCGCGCATAAGTACGGCCAGGGCTCGTGTACATGGCGGGGTCGGAACGGAGAAACAGCGTCGTCGTCGTGTTCATGGGGAGGCAACGGAATGCGTCGTGTTCATGGGGAGGCAACGGAATGCGTCGTGTTCATCTGGAGGCAGCAGAACGCGTGGGAGCCAACCGGCTGGGTCGGAACGGAATGCGTGGTCGTGTTCATCGGAAGGGCTTGGACGGAACAGGCGATGGAAACGAGGCCTGGCGTATCGCAAAACGGAAAAAAGGGCCTTGTGTTCGACCGGCCACGTTCGAAACGGGATCCTGTTCATCGGGAGGGGTCTAGCGTACCGCAGAACGGAGGAAACGGACCTCCTACGATCGAAACGGGGGTCCTGTTGATCGGGAGGGGTGTGGCGTACCGCAAAACGGAGGAAACAGACTTGTGTTGGAGCGCTAGGTCGAAACGGGGGTCCTGTTGATCGGGAGGGGTGTGGCATACCGCAAAACGGGACTCCACGGGATACTGTTCATCTCCACCGTCGACCTCCTCCAGCCTCCACGGGCTACCGTCGACCTCCTCCAGCCTCCACGGGCTCCTGTTCATCCAGCCTCCACCGCGCGCTACTCCACCGGCTACTGTTCAACCACCCCTCCACCGTCTACTGTTCATCCAGCCCTCCACACCACGGGGTCCTGTTCAACCACCCCTCCACGGGCACCCCTCCACCGTCTACTGTTCATCCAGCCCTCCACACCATGGGGTCCTTTTCAACCACCCCTCCACGGGCACCACTCCACCGTCTACTGTTCATCCAGCCCTCCACACCACGGGGTCCTGTTCATCCAGAGGCAACGCCACCGCTCACTGTTCATCCAACCCCCCGGCAACGCTCACTGTTCATCCAATCGATCGGCTTTAGTTAGCAGCAGTAGTGAAGGAATCCCTCGATCGGGTTCAGTTAACAGCCATCGATCGATCGCTCGGGTTCAGTAACGCGTAGCCTGCAGTGCAATCGCTCGGGTTCAGTTAGAGCCCAATGCCTCGCTCGGGTTCAGTTAGAGCCAACGCCTCGCACACACGCGCATACGTGTACGAGAGAAACGCGCATCGCTCGGCCCCCGACCTCCCACCGTAACCGGGAACTCCCCAAAATTTTCCTCCCCCTCGCTTCTACCACGGGTTTTTCCGTCATGGACGGCCCAAAGAATGTCATGCAGCTGCGTCTCCGGCCCGCCCAGGACGAAAAGCCCATTTTCTGTCATGATTTTTTGTCATAGAAGTAGGAGCACACCACATCTATGATGATACCGGGTTTTGTCACAATTATCATCATAGAAGTGTCATATGTATGACAGAAATTTTTTTCGTTCGGCCCAAAATATCACGGATGTGTCTTTTTTTTGTAGTGTAGATGCACTTACAATCTCCCCCTTTTTTGTGATTGATGACAATATAGGTTAAGTTTTCAACGGGGATAAACATATGAAGTGTAAATACTGATATTGAGGAATTTGATTGCAAGATATAGAAGAACTCCCCCTAAAGATGTGCATAGTGAGGAATTTGCTTTTGAAGCAATGCACACTTGACGAGTTGAATCATGGAGATCTCCCCCTATATCTTGTAATTCATACACGCATTTGACATAATATATGAAGATTTTGAAATGCATGATGAAATATGGTGACTGATGTAATTCAGCATGCGTGCAATAACGTTAACGAGGAATAAGCATGCGGAAAAACACAGCAAAAGTATCAGGCCACCATAGAATTTAAGTTTACAACTCGATCCAACAAAGTCATCAGAAGAACGAGAGTTGTAACTTAGGAAAAAAACGCCCATATAAGATAGACCCGCTTGAAGACTAACTAAAATTTCTCCCCCTTTGTCATCGAATGGCCAAAAGGTTCGAAAATGAGGACTAACGCCCCTGAAGAATATCAAGTTGATGAAGGAGCGCCAGCGTTGTTGGGGTCGTTTGTTGATGTAGGGCATGCCGCAGTGTCGTCCAAGTCTTCATGCTCATCAGTTTCGCGCGATGAAGAATAGGAGCTGGCCACCAAGGAAGGAACCTTGACCTTCTTGTATTTCTTCGGTGGAGGTGCAGACCAGTCAAAGTCCTCCTTGAGACCCATGTTCTTCAGATCTTCTTCGTTGTAAATGTGAGACAGGACAGCCCAGGTGCGACCGAAGACTTCATGGAGGTAGTAATGGTTTTTCTTCACTGCATTATGTGTAGCAGTCATGTTGTGAAGAATTGAACCAAACTGACGCTCAACCCATTTATGGTTTCGATCCACCTTCTGGTGAAGACTTAGCATAAGTTCATGGTCAGTCATCACACGAGGAGGAGTAGCTTGAGGATTTGGCTTGGAGGCATGGGCAGCAGAATCATGACTGGCAGAGTCATCATTGGTGGAATAAGATGCAGCCTTGCGAAATTGACCATCCAATGGATGAATGCCTTCATCTATAACAGCTGGTGCCTTGCCCTTTTCGTCAGCTGAGGAATAGGTCCGCTTGAGGACTTCAATCGGGGGCAAGTAGCTGAGGTGATTCTGAAAATCAGCTTTGTAGTTGAGTGAAGACCTTGTTCTGATGAATCTCATAATCCACGGTGCATAAGGCTTCAGCTCAAACGGTGAAAGTGCAACATTTGCCAGAGTCCTTATGAAGAAATCATGATAATTGACAGGAATGCCATGAATGATGTTGAAAACCAGATTCTTCATGATGCCAACAATTTCCTCATCAGATGAGTCGTGGCCTTTGATTGGACTCATAGTCTTCGTCAGAATGCGATAGACTGTCCTTGGTACATACTACAATTCCTTCACGAGGAATTTTGTCCTTGAGGCTTGACCTGGTTTCAATGGCTTCATCAGCACTTGCATATAGTGATCAGTAAGCTCAGGTTCTTGGTACATGCAATGAGCTCCTTCAGGTGGAGAACTGATGGGCATGGCGTGAAGTAATTCAGTGGCCGGTGCCTTATAGTGAGTATTTTTAGTCATCCAGTCCAAAAACCAGGAGTTCACATCGTCAAGATCTCCTGTGATGTGCAAAGTTGCGTAGAATTGAAGAATGAGTTCTTCATTCCAATCAACTATGTGTGTGCAAAAGTTGAGGAGGCCTGTGTCATGAAGCACACTGAGGACATGAGTGAAGCATGGTAGTGATTCCATGTCCACATGAGGAATATGCTCGTGGTCGAAGACTTTGTCCTTGTTGAAGAGCAGTGAAGAATAGAAGTTGGCCTGGCTGGCGGTCCAGAAGCGCTTCCTTCTAAGACGAGCAGAATCATAGGGATTGTAGTCAGTGAAGAACACGTGCTCGCCAAAGAAATCATCAGCCTTGAATTTCTGCTTCTTTGAGAATGGATCCTTTGGCTTGGGCTGAGGAGTGTCAGTCAATTGCATTATCACCTCAGGAATCGCAATCTCAGGTTCTTCAGGCAGAGGAATTTCAGCTTCTACTCCAGTGACAGCCTGGGTCTTCAATTCTTCATGTACATTTTCTTCAGCACTAGTGGCTGGAATTTCTTCATGGACAGATGGGGTTGCACGAGGTTCTTCAGATCCCATTTATACTTCAGTAGCAACAGGGGACTGAGGAATTTGCTGTAAAGGTGTGAAGAGTGGAGAGTTGGGGGGCTGACTTTCCCAAAAGTCATCATTCATCACTGGTGTGGTACAGCCAATGTCCACGTCTTCATCTTCTGTTTCTTCAACGCCGGCCTCTTCAGCAGTAAACTGAGGCATAGGCGAGGAAATAGCTGGAGTTGAAGGGATTTCATCCACTTCAATTTCTTCATCCATCTGCTCTGACGAAGCAGCAGAAGGATTTTCTTCATCAGATCCGCTAGGGATCACATATTCTTCATCAAAAGGAACAAGGTCCTTTGATGGCATGGTTGAGATCGGAACAACATCAATGGGGTTTGCAACTGAGCTGGTCAATTTCTTCATCTTCTTCGGAGCTGAAGAATCTGATGAAGCTGATGCTTTCCTTTTCTTCACTGCTGCAGGCTCTACAGCCTTGGTCTTCTTCACATATGATGCAGATGAAAGAATTGAAGTTGGGGTAGGCGCGGGAGGAGCAGAGGAATGTGGTTGATTTTCTTCAGGCACAACTGATTCAGTTGCCCTGACCTCTTCATTTTCTTCAGGCGCACCACTAGTGGATGCCCTGGCAATTTCATCAGCGGCTGGAATGCAGTCATCAGCCCTGGAACTCACATTTTCTTCAGCAGCCTGAATGTCATCAGCGGTGCTGGCATGTTCTTCAGTTGGCTGAGCAGATGCTTCAGTCTGAGGAATTTCTTGTTGTGATAGGGCTGCAACATTGGAGGTGAACTTCTCAGTCAGTTTAACAAACCTGACCTTGGCTCCTTGCCAATCAGCATAGTAAGCATTGAAATCATCGCTGAGGACTTTGATTTCAGACTGGACCTTCACAAGATCATCAGTTGTCATAGAGACAACGTTGTTCTTCAGGAATTTCTCCTTCCTGTACTGCGCTTTCTTGATCTACCTGGCCTTCTCAAATTTCCATTTCTCTTCTTGGATGAAGGCAGTCAGCATATGATTTTGGCCAGGAGTCAGCTTGAAGTCAGGCATAGGAGTGTTTGGGTCCTTGTGCCAGAGATCAATGTAATCGAGGATCAACTTTGGATCCAAAAGCAGAGGCACATTTGTGCCCTTGGCTCTAGCGGCCCTGACTTGCCTATCTCTGATGATTTCAGCAAGTTCTTCATCATCAGCTTCGTCTTCTTCAGACGGCACTTGGAAGGCGACCTGCTTCTTGTGAGGAATTGGGGGAGAACCTCGTCTAGCAGTGGTCTTTGTCTTCAGCAGAGAGGGTCCTGTTGAAGAATTTGGAGCAGCTGAGGAACTAGATGAAGCTCCTGAGGCAATAGAGATCCCTGTAGTCCTTTGGCACGTGGCAAGATGCATAGGTGCTGAGGATTTGGTCGGAGTAGCTGAGGACTTATGCGGAGGAGCTGAGGATTTTGGAGGAGCAGGAGCAGCGTGAGGAATTGGCCGTGAGGGCTTTGAGGATTCTGGCCGTGAGGGCATTGCTGAGGAACTTGGCCTTGAGGGCATTGAAGGTGAAGCACTTGGCTTACGCGCAGGCTTCTTTGCCATGGATTTCTTCGGCTTGACAGAGGCCTCAGCGGCAGCAGCATCAGCAGAGTCTTCATTGAATTTCCTCACTGCTTCTTGGGCTTGTCTAGCCAGCTTGGCCTGGCGCTTGGCCCATTCATCAGGATAATCATCACCACGCTTGAGGCTGGTGGGATCAGCTTCTTGGCTAGGTGCCAACGGAGGTCTTGGGCATGGAGGATTGAGTGCGAATTTCTTCATGTACTTGGGAGTCACATACCTGTACTCCCTCCACTCTCTTGCCCATCTCCTCTCTATCTTCTGAATGCGCACCTTGCGCTGATTTTTATCTTCCTCAGGGATTTCAAATGCAGTGTTGACCTCAGGCCTCTTTCCTCCTTTCTGTGGCTTCTTTCCATCAGCCATTTTCTTCAGATGAGGAATTTGAACAATTGAATTCTCTGAAGAAGTATGCAACTTTTCTTCGAGGAACACTGCAAATGAGTTAAGTTGATGAGAACCTAGAGATTCAGCGGCGGACATGAGTACCTGTGAACAGAGTATAGTTGCGAGGAATTTGCAGAGGTCATATGCGTTCTCAGAAGGTTTTGTAAAAAGAACAAGTTTGAGGAATTTGACCAGACGAGTCTTGAAGAATTTCACTAAGCGTTCTTAGTCTTAGGTTCCAGAGTTGTACAGATCAGAAATCTGCACAATTGAGGAATCTTGAAGAGAAATTATAGCTTAGAGAAATGAATCAAGAGCAGATGACATGTGAGGTGTTTAGTGTGTGAAGAATTTGAATAATAAACACCTTTGAGGATTTTGTAGAAATCATTTGAATCAAAGAGGGCAGTAAAAGTAACTTTTAATTACCCTGAATGAAGAACACGACGAACTGGGATGTGGAGATGTGAAGTTCGTCAGTGCAGATCTTCCACGCCCTAACTTGGCGGAGGAAGACGGCTACGGCGGCGGCAGAGTGAAGATTTCCGCGGCCGGCGCGAGTACGGCGGCGATGAGGTCGAGGCAGTGAAGCTCTTCCTCACCGGCAACGATGAAGTAGCGGCGGCGCTAGGGTTTGAGAAGCTCGAGCTGGAGAGAGGTCGAGTGGAGTAAAGGAAGTGAGGAAGGGGAGAGGGGGTATTTATAGCCACGGTGAAAAACTGTTCGCCCGAAGATTTTGGACGAACGTGCCCCTGACCCTTCTCATTCGCTTGACATGTGTCACCCACGTACTGAGAAGTGGAGATCGTGTTAGATCGTGGGTGAATAGATAAGTATTTCGTGGGATGCGGAACTGTTTGAGCGGCAAAGCCGAGAATTTGGATAAGATAAGTTAAAAGTTCCGTTCGCAAATTCTTCAGCTGACAAGGACACAGTGAAGATTTTGAACGAGTTTCAAATAGAACACACATGAAGAATTTGTGAATAGATTGGGTCGAGTATAGCATAGAGGGCGAAGGGTCCGATCACATTCACTTAGCAGAAAAACCAACTTGAAGAATTAGCCATAAGTGAATGTTGTAGAGGACATAAACATATATATATATATAGCCAATGAAGAAAAACGACGGAAACAGTGAAGACAATGCAAAGTTGAAGAAAATGAACAACTGAGGAATTTCACTGAGGAAAAACTCAAATTGAAGATTTTCAACTTTTGGTGGTGGCGTGACCCACCGTATAAGAATGATGATTTCAGACACTGCGTACAATTGTCGTAGGGTTCTGAGAATCAAATTCTTCGTTAATTTCTTCACACTTCGAGTGTTATTCTTCATTAATTGAAGAAAAATGTTTCTTCATGTGTTGCACATATAAGTCATCAATTTTGCATAAGTGTTAGGATGAGTGTCCTTTTCAAAGAACATTCGAAGATTCTAAGATATTTAGCTCACACCGCAACTTGCTAAATCTCTTCTCATCCAAGGGCTTTGTGAAGATGTCGGCTAGCTGTTCTTCAGTCTTCACATGCTCAATAGAAATGTCGCCCTTCAACACATGATCACGAAGAAAATGATGACGAATCTGAATGTGCTTTGTCTTCGAGTGCTGAACTGGGTTGTGAGCAATCTTGATGGCACTCTCATTGTCACAGTAGAGAGGCACATTCTTCATGTTGACGCCGTAGTCCTTAAGAGTTTGCTTCATCCACAACAATTGAGCACAGCAAGAACCAGCAGCAATGTACTCAGCTTCAGCAGTAGACAGTGATACGCAGTTCTGTTTCTTCGAGGACTAACAGACCAAAGATCGTCCGAGGAAATGACATGTACCAGATGTTGACTTGCGGTCCACACGATCACCAGCATAGTCAGAGTCAGAATATCCAATGAGATCAAAAGCCGAGCCCTTGGGGTACCATAATTCAAGTGTTGGTGTGTGAGCTAGATATCGAAGAATATGCTTCACAGCCTTATGGTGTGATTCCTTCGGTGTAGCTTGAAATCCGGCACACCAACACTAAGCATAATATCTGGCCTAGATGCACATAAATACAATAAAGAACCAATCATGGAGCGGTATACCTTTTGATCGAAGTCAATACCATTTTCATCAGTGCACAGATGGCCATTTGTGGGCATTGGAATTTTGACGCCTTTGCAATCTTGCATGCCGAATTTCCTCAGTACATCCTTGAGGTATTTCTCCTGAGATATGAATATGCCATTACGTTGTTGACGAATTTGAAGACCTAAGAAGAATTTCAGTTCTCCCATCATAGACATTTGATATTCTTCACTCATCATATAGGCAAATTCATCACTATAACGTTGGTCAGTACAGCCAAAGATAATATCATCAACATATATTTGGCACACAAACAATTCACCATCATAAGATTTAGTGAAAAGAGTAGGGTCGAGTGAACCGGGTTTGAAGCCTTTCTTCATGAGGAATTCCTTGAAAGTGTCATACCATGCCCGAGGGGCCTGCTTGAGGCCATAGAGGGCCTTATTGAGTCTGATGACTTTGTCAGGATGCTTTGGATCTTCAAAACCTGTGGGTTGAGCAACATATACTTCTTCCTCAAGCTTACCACTAAGGAATGCACTTTTCACATCCATTTGATATAAAGTGATATCATGATGGTTAGCATAAGCAAGTAATATGTGAATAGCTTCAAGTCTAGCAACAGGTGCAAAAGTTTCATCGAAATCAATTCCTTCAACCTGTGTGTAGCCTTGAGCTACAAGCCGTGCCTTATTCCTCACCATAAGGCCATTTTCATCTTGCTTGTTGCGGTAGATCCACTTTGTGCCAATGATATTGTGCTTGCGAGGATCTGGACGTTTAACCAGTTCCCAAACGTTGTTGAGCTCGAATTGATGTAATTCTTCTTGCATGGCCTGAATCCACTCAGGCTCCAGAATGCTTCGTCTACCTTAGTGGGCTCTGTGATAGAGAAAAAGCATAGTGCCCACGAAAGTTAGATAAATGTGAAGCTTTTGAGCGTGTGAGAGGACCTGGTGCTTCAATGTCATCGATGATCTTTTCAACTTGCACTTCTTTTGCAACGCGAGGATGAGCTAGTTGTCGTCGAGGAATTTGATCAGCATTTTCTTCAGCACCATTTTCTTTAGCATTTTCTTCAGGTGCATTAGCTCGACGTTCTTCACGTTCTGGAATGAATTCTTCAGCAGATTCTTTGGTAGGAATGACATCCTCGGTAGCCTTGAACTTGATAGTTTCCTCAGGTGCTGGTTCATCTATCACAGAGGGTAGGTGCTCTCTTTGCGAGCCATTAGTTTCGTCGAACCGCACATCTACAGTTTCAACAACCTTGTGAAGAATGTTGTTGAAGACTCTGTAGGTGTGCGAGTCCTTTCCGTAACCAAGCATAAAACCTTCATGTGCTTTTGGTGCAAATTTAGCATTGTGATGAGGATCTCTAATCCAACATTTAGCACCGAAGACTTTGAAATAACTCACATTGGGTTTCTTGTCAGTGAGGAGTTCATAGGCAGTCTTCTTGAAGAATTTGTGAAGATATACCCTGTTGATGATGTGGCACGCAGTATAAATTGCCTCAATCCAGAAGTGACGAGGCATCTTGTACTCATCAAGCATAGTGCAAGCCATCTCAACAAGAGTTCTGTTCTTGCGCTCCACGACGCCATTCTGCTGAGAGTGTAAGGAGCAGATAACTCATGAGTAATACCAAGTTCATCAAGATAGTCATCAAGACCAGAATTCTTGAACTCAGTTCCATTGTCACTTCTGATATGCTTGATTTTCACACCGAAGTTGGTTGAAGCCCTCGAGGAAAATCGTTTGAAGACTTCCTGCACTTCATGTTTGTAAGTGACAATATGTACCCAAGTGTAACGAGAGTAATCATCAACAATAACAAAGCCATAGAGAGATGCATCATTTGTGACTGCTGAGTAATGGTTAGGACCGAAGAGATCCATATGAAGCAATTCAAATGGTCGAGTAGTGGTCATGATAGTCTTTGCTGGATGCTTAGCCTTGGTCATCTTTCCAGCTTCACAGACTCCGCATAAGTGATCCTTGAGGAATTTGACATTCTCAATGCCAATGACGTGCTTCTTCTTCGCAAGCGTGTGCAAATTCCTCATGCCTGCATGACCAAGTCGTCGATGCCATAGCCAGCCTTCTGAAGCTTTTGCAAGTAGACACACGGCTGGTTGCGGTCCTGTAGAGAAATCAACAATATACAAGTCTCCTCTCCTAAAGCCTTCGAAGACTTTGGAATTGTCAGCTTCCATAACCACAACACAACGATACTTGACAAAGACAACAACCATATCAAGATCACAAAGCATTGAGACAGAAATGAGGTTGTATCCTAAGGACTCGACAAGCATGACTTTGTCCATGTGTCGATCCTTTGTGATCGCAACCTTACCTAGACCCAATACCTGACTTTTACCTTTGTCAGCGAGGATGATATGCTTCAGATGCGATGGTGATAAGGGAGCATCCATCAATAGATTCTTGTCACCAGCCATGTGATTTGTACATCCACTATCGAGGACCCACTCAGTGGCTTTGGGTTGATCATCCTGCAGATGAATTAGCGCAGCTTACGAACTTCATATACTTCATCAGTGAAGAATATGACATCACAATTCATCAGACCAATTTCATCAAGCAATGCAACAGTTAAAACAGTATGAGGACGAGAGAAATGAAAGTTCATTTCTTCATGATTAGCCTACATCCTTTCAGGCACTTTTCAGGTCTCCAGCAAATTCTTCAGACGTTTGAGCACGTCTGGAGACCTGACCCTGCATAAGAGATTAGTCATTTTTCTTCACCACCCACATCTGAAGGGGTGGCAAAGAGTTCATCACTCTGCGAGCAACATACGAGAAAGGTGGCATAGAAGCCAATCCATTTCGTTTCACATAAGAGGAGTTAGGGTAAGCATATGAATAAGAAGATAAATTCTTCGAGGACTTATGAACATAATGATTAGAAGAATAATGCTCATATTCATAGCCCTTAGCTCTTCCCTGCGAAACAGAGTTGTTAGCACGATGATGTTCATATGAGGACTTTGATCCTTTAGAGGAATATGATCCACGTGAGGAATTCGATCCGTATCAGGACTTGGATCCATATGAAGAATTTGGTCCATATGAAGAATTTGATCTGGGGTTCCTATTCTTCACAGGTGGTGTCATGAGGACATTCACCTGAAGACTTTCAAGGCACCTTTTGGGAACCCAGATTTTCTTCATAGGAGAACCGTTCCTGCAGTTAGTTCCAACATATCTAGCAAATACTTCACCATTCTGATTTTTAAACAGTTTATAGTTGGAGTCAAATGACTCATCGGAAGAATGAGAATATTCACATGTAAAGCAAGATAAATTAGATGGATCAACTGGAGGTCCCTTTGCAGCAACCCATGAGGTTTTGGGGTACTGCTCAGGCTTCCAATATGTACCATCAGCATTGAGTTTCCTCTCAAAGGCAATACCCTCTTTCCTAGGGTTCCTGTTGAGGATCTGCTTTTTAAGCACATCACAAAGAGTCTGATGCCCTTTGAGGCTTTTGTACATGCCTGTCATGTACAATTCCTTCAGCCCTGCATCATCAGTGATACTAGCAATGTCCTCAGATGGGGAATTAGTGATAGCAGAGACAGTTGAAGAATTTGTAGCATTGGAAGCATTTGAACATTCAGGTGAAGAATTAGCAGATTCACGTTCAATGCATTTCAAACATGGAGGAACAAATTATTCCTGAGCAGCGCTGATTTGTTGAGCAAGTAATGAATCGCGCTCCTTCTGAAGATCTTCATAACTCATTCTTAGCTTCTCAAGATCTTGCTTTCTTTGAAGAAATTCATAAGAAAGCTTCTCATGATCAGATAAGAGAGTGTTATGATGACCTTGAAGGTTGTCAAACCTAGTCTGAAGTCTCTGAAGATTTTCAGTCAAGGTTTTAGTGCGATCCATTTCTTCACCCAACATATCATCACTTTTGTCTAGCATTTTTTGAACCTTTTCAAAAGCCCTTTGTTGTTTCACAGCAATCTTAGCAAGTTTAGAGTAGCTGGGCTTGAGGTTTTCATCAGATTCATTCTCACTAGATTCAGAGGAGGTATATTTGAGTACCTTGGCACCCTTTTCCATGAAGCAATAGGTGGAAGTGTAGTCATCATTGCCTTCATCAGCCTTGTTGATGAAGCCATTTTCTTCAAAGTTGAAGATAGACTTGCTGACGAATGCAGTAGCGAGAGCTAGACTCGCTACTCCAGACTCGGACTCCTCAGATGCTTCCTCTTCCTCATGTTCCTCGGATTCAGCTTCAGAGTCCATTTCCTTGCCAATGAATGCCCGAGCCTTCTTGGAGCTGCTCTTCTTGTGAGATGAAGACTTTGAGGATTTTAAGGATTTCTTCTTTTTCTTCGCATCATCATAACTGTAATCCTTGTATTTCTTCTTCTTTGATTCCTTTTCCCACTGAGGACAATCTTGAATGTAGTGTCCAGGTTTCTGGCATTTGTGACAAAGCCTCTTCTTGTAGTCACTGGATGAGGAATCATTGCTCCTTGAGGATCTTCCAAAGCGACCACGTCTTGAGAACTTTTGAAATTTCTTCACGAGCAGTGCTAGTTCCTGGCTCAGTTCTTCAGGATCACCAACGCTGCTGCCAGAGTCTTCATCTTCAGACTCAGAAACTGCCTTGGCCTTCAGTGCACGTGATATGCCATAGCTCGAACCATAGAGGTCTCTCTTTTCAGCAAGCTGGAACTCATGAGTATTTAGCCTTTTGAGGATATCAGCGGGATCAAGTGACTTGTAATCAGCACATTCTTGTATCATCAATGCCAGAGTATCAAATGAGGAATCAAGCGATCTCAACAATTTCTTCACCGCCTCATGGTCGGTGATGTCAGTGGCACCAAGCACTTGAAGCTCATTTGAGATGTCTGTGAGGCGTTCGAAGGTTTGTTGAACATTTTCATTGTCGAGTCTTTTGAGGCGGTTGAAGATATTGCGAAGAACATCAACTCGAGAGTCACGCTGAGTTGAGACTCCTTCATTCACTTTGGACAGCCTATCCCAGATAAGCTTAGCAGTTTCCAAATCACTCACTCTTCCATACTGTCCTTTGCTCATATGGCCACATATGATATTCTTCGCTTGAGAATCGAGTTGCTTGAATCTCTTCACATCGGTAGCGTTCAGTGAGGGTGAGACAGAGGGAACACCATTTTCCACAACATACCAGAGATCGTTATCAATTGCCTCAAGATGCATTCGTATCTTATTCTTCCAGTAGGGGTAGTCTATCCCATCGAAGGTAGGACACCCAGCAGAGACCTTGATCATACCTGCGGTCGACATAACTAAAACTCCAGGCGGTTAAACCAAAATCACACAGAAAAAGGGAGTACCTTGCTCTGATACCAATTGAAAGTGCGTTATATCGACTAGAGGGGGAGTGAATAGGCAATTTTTATGAATTCTTCACTGAGGAATTTGCGGGTGAGGAAATTCCTTAGCGAAGAACTACTTGCAGCGGAATAAGTACTCAAGAGTAATCATAGCAGAACATAGGCATGGTCATCATGATGAAATGAAGACAAACACAGAGTACAGAAAGCGTAAACACAGGATAGCACAGGATGAAGACAAACAGACTGAAGAAATTGAACTGAGGAAATTGAGAAAGTCTTCTGTCAAAGTCTTCAAACACAGATATGACAAGCACACAACACAGTAATGAGGAAATGAAAAAGTTGAGGAAATAGAACCAGTAAGCTTGGTGAAGACAATAATTTGGTAGACCAGTTCCAACTGCTATCTCAGTTGTACATCTGGTTGGAGCGGCTAGGTATTTAAACCTAAGGACACACAGTCCTCACCGTATTCTCCTTGAACTAAGGTCACACAAACCTCGTCCAATCACTCATGGTAAGTCTTCAGGTGACTTCCGAACCTTCACAAAATCGGTCACTCGGCGATCCACAATTCCTCTTGGATGCTCTAGACCATGACGCCTAACCGTCTGGAAGAAGCACGGTCTTCAAAGGTAACAAGCGTCGGATCCACGCAGGATCAATCTCTTTAGTGATGCTCAATCACTTTGGGTTTGTAGGTGTTTGGGTTTGGGTTTTCCTCACTTGATGACTTTCATTCAAAGTCCTCGGAGGATGGGATGCTCTCAAATGACAAATGTCAGTTTCTCTCGGAGCAGCCAACCAGCTAGTGGTTGTAGGGGGCGGCTATTTATAGCCTAGAGAGCAGCCCGACATGATAAGACATAAATGCCCTTCAATGATATGACCGTTAGGTGGGTAGATATTTTGGGACAGCTGGCGCATAGCACAGCAACGGTCAGAAATTTGAGTATCAAATTCCTCAGGGCTATCATGTTCCTCACTGTGTAGGCAATCCGCACTGGCGAATTCCTAACTCCTCAGTCAAAACAAATTCCGCAGAGACCAGAAGAACTTCGTCTCTGTCACTGAAGAATATGACTGAACTATATGAGATTTCCAATGGCTTCACTCGAAGGGATTGGTAGGTGTAGGATTTTGAGTTGAGCATCACATGGAAATTTTTCCTTAGTATTTCCTCGACCCCCTTTAACAGTACGGTGTTTCCTATGACTCAAGAAAAAGAAAATGAAACTACGAAAACAAAAGTCTTCACGCTTCATGTTCCTCAAATGAATACCAAGTCTTCAAGGTCACACCAATTTCTTCACTTTCAAAGTCTTCAGGAAGTCTTCAGAAAGTCTTCAGAAATCCAAAGTCTTCAGTCGAAGATCTTCATTTTTAGGGGTCGACTTTCTCTGTAAATATCAAACTCCTCATAGACTTATAGACCTGTGTACACTCATAAACACATTAGTCTCCTAACCTATAAGTCTTCAATACACCAAAATCACTAAGGGGCACTAGATGCACTTACAATAGCTAGTCATCCCTTGAGCTTCCTTGGTGTCTTCCAATTATGTAATGCTTCACAAATAAAAGACTTGCAAGATATCATATTACCATATTGTATTGTGTTCATTTTAAAATTGTTGGTGCTTCGAGATTTCATATTACTAATTTCTAGCTCATTGGGATCCTATCATGAGATAACATGGTTATTAACCTTTTGTTATTCATTTGATCACTCACATGAGATGGTTATAATTTGATCATGGAATAAATTTCTATATGTAAACAACCACAAATGTATTCATAAAAGTTTTCTTTGTCACCTCAATTTGTCAACTGGATTGCTCGAGGACAAGCAGTAAGCTAAGCTTGGAGAAGTTGATGCATCGCATATGTATCTAGTTTTTCGAACGCTTCTGCTACGTTTCTGTCCTCTAATTTGCATAATTATATTAAAAACTAACAATGCTAATGTTTTTTCATCACACTTTCCAATGATGTTGTTTTCTATGCAAAAAAGGTCCCCAATTTTTTTCCTAAAGTTTCATGAAAAATGATCCACAAAGGACGTGCCATAGGGCAACCCGTGGGGCTCACACAACCTTGGCTCACACTACAACCCTTGGACGCGAGATGGGGGTGCATGGGTCCCACAGGCACCCCTGGTGCCGCCTATATTCCCATATATGTTCCCCGGATGAGAAACCTTAAAGAAGGATTTTACCCATTTTTCTATAGGGTGGAGCCCTGCCTTCACTGACCTTTTCCTCGAGGGTTGTTTAGAGGCTAATCTAGCCTTCAGAGAGGGGGTGGGGGCTATTTAGAGGCTGATCTAGCCTTCAGAGAGGGGGTGGGGTGTCCTTCACCAGCTCCTTCTCCATCATCACCATCATTATCTCCCACCCATGTGTGAGTAATTTCCCTATAGGCACATGAGGTGGAGGGGAATTAGATGATATGCCTTATGTAATAGTTATCAGATTTAATAGATGGCGATACCTAGTGTCATATATGTTCCGAGATTCATAATGCTACGACTTTGCTACGCTTAATATTAATTTTTGTCACTAGGGCCCAAGTGCCATGATTTCATATATGAAGCATATCTCTTTTCATAAATATCTATGTGTTTGGATCATACCTTAGTTTTATGCACATGTTATAGTTTTAAACTGGAGACCCCAAAGTGACAATAATCCGGATATCAGAGGGGGTGACTGTAATTTGAGGATTACATGTACTCATAATGTTAATGTTTTGATCCAGTACTTCGTGAAAGGGTTAACTTAATTACCCTTAATTTTGATTAGGATCCCGTTGAAATGGGAGGGTACGACAAAAAATGATGTGCAAGTTCTTATTGCAAGTATGCACAATTACATACTTAATACATGCCTACATATGTTGATGAATATGAGCTAGATTGCTAACACCCTTTGTTACTGCTATTACATATTTGATTATATCCACACAACATCCCGTTATCCATCCTCATGCCTACACTTTTGCTAACTATTGGTGTCTTTAAGATACTTTGTATTTGGCAACCGCTTCGTATTTCTACTTTTGTCACTCTATGTTAATCAAACAGTAAGCACTTCATCACATTTGCTACTGATAAATTCTCTTGAGCAAGTAACATATTTTCAGGTGTGTTGAACTGAAAAATCAACTACTAATGTTTATAAATATTATTTTACTTCCTTTGTGTCGAATCAATAAAGCTGGGTTGCAATACTTCGAAGTTGCGATCTCTTACACTTATGGGTCATCAGTTATCTCTTTTCCTAGATTTAGCTGTCTCTTCTACTTATTTGCTAGTGTTCTTGTGTAGCTTGCTTGGTTCTAGTAACATATTATATGGGGTGTATAACTTAGTTGCATTTATAAAGAACTTACAATTCCATACTTACCTCAGAAATCAGCTAGGAAATGCTAAAATTCATAATCACTTATTCATCCCCTCTAGTCGACATCCAAGGCATCTTTGATCCTACAAGAAAGAGGGAAACGAAGGAGGTGTGGCGAGAGACGGTGATGTGTCAAGTTGCAGTGCTTAAGCAAATATGAGATTTTTCTTGGATGAGTATGTCATCAAGGCCGAGCCCTGTGGCCAAGTTTCAGGTCAAAAAGACAAAATGAGCTACAGGTTGCTTCCCAATTATTATCTATGCCTATTTCCAGGATTTAGATGAATGAGTGTAAATTTGTACCACGGGGCCCCTTGTTTTTGCACAAAATGTGTCGCAACGATCATAGGGAGCTACATGATATTTTCCCTTTTTTTAGACGCCACGGAAGTGGGGTTTGCAATTTATGGCCGAGAATGATAGAAATGGAATGCATTTTAATTCCATATATTTGCATTGGAGCAGAACATATTTTTGTGGAATGTGGATGTATGAGCGGAGTGGAGTCTTTGAGATTTTTCTAGATTTATCAAAGCATTTCAGATGGAGGGAGAGGTGCTTTAGAGTGGAAGAGTTGTGGTTTTGGAAATAAGGGTTTCCGAAGAGATTCTTCAAGGGAAAAATCATGGATCTTGGGTTCTAACTTCCAAGGTTCGAGGGTAGATGACCCAACCAAACGATATGGTTCCCCAAGAGGGTGAGGAAGACATGAGATGACCCAAGCATTACTCCATCATTTCCGGTTTATAGGGCTTAAATCTGAAATCTCATCAATCAAGGTAGATGATGAGTGGAGGAATGTATCTCATAGTTTACAAAATTACTCAAACTTTAATCTGTATTAATTATAGTGTATGCATGGATGACCACTAAATGAGTAGGAATGGTAATATGCATTGGTTGGTTTATTTTAGTCCTTACATGCATCAATTTAATGCACCTTGGAATGTGAACATGTTATGGAAAGAAGTGAAAATAAGATTTGGAATATGAAAGAACCAAGAAAATGAGATGAGCCCAATAAATCGGAAAAGAGTGAGTAGTCACTAGGGAAACTACTATCAATCAGGGCACAAACAATAAAGAGGAACACCCAAAATAATTAATTGGTCAAGACTAAAAAACTTGGGTATCATGAAGGGATGATGCAGAATCAGGAGGGCAATAACGTCACACCGATGCTCAACACGCTAAGGCATACTAGTCTGTCACCACGGGAAATATCACATGATATGATAACCTCCTCATAATTCAAATTTGTAAGAAAAAGGAATACCAACAAGATATGCGTCTACAATCACTAAAAATTTCAGTGACAAATTCAAAATACACATGGAGAAAAAAAAGACAAATCCAACATAAATAGTACTCCCATCGTCTGGAATTACTCGTCGCTCAAACGTATGTATCTACTCACCATGCGTGGAAGAAACTCCTCATTCCTTATGATCATTAATTTTCATTTTGCATGCTGCTATTTTATTGACTAACACGTTAAATTACATGGGAAATAAACGTAGTGTTTCGCTCCACCCAATCTTCTAAATGTGCCAAACAGAAGTCATTATCGTCATTGTTTAATATCCTCCATTCAATGTTTTATTTTTGACAAAAATCCTCCATTCAATCTTCGTACATCTAGTTGTGACGCAACTCCTTTAGATGCTCTTTGCACCTAGACGAAGGGAGTAGCACTATTTGCAGAAGGTCAGAACCACAAACTACACCCTTTTTTTCTTTTTGAAAAACTTGCAAATTTAAATTTTGAGACGTGCTAGTATCATGGTATCGTGTGGAGTGCGGTATCGACCCCTGTCACCACCTAAAAACCTACACGCAGGCTATATAGCGGGGAATTTGATTATTTGCCACCCCTTATTTGGGACTTTGCTATTTTGCCACTAGTTACTTTGTATTTAATCTGATGACACTTTTTATCTGGGTCTTTGATATTTTGCCCTCTCTCACATGGGTCCCACAAAAAAGGACTAATTTGCCCTTCCTATCGATTGACCAGGAGGAACAAAGGAGTTCGTTCGTTCTCATCCCCTCGCTCTGTCTCTCGCAAGCAGAGGCAACGACGGCGGCGGCGTCCCTGGTGGTGCTCGACGGCGGCGGCCCTGGTGAGTCTCTCTCTCCCACTCCCTCCCACTTTCCTGCGCCCTCCCTCTCTTCTCTCTTGCTCATCTCCTCGGCGGCGCCCTAGGGTTAGGGTGACCAGCAAGGGTAGCGGTGGCGGCGGCCGGTCGAAGCCTCGCCGCGACTCGCCGACTCGTGGCGCCCCGCAGAGCCCCCGGCTTGCCCGCGCGTCGATGGCCGTTGCTGCACCTTGAATTCGCCATGTGCTCCTGCTGTGTGCGCGGGGACTGAAATTCTCACGTTTGTGCTTCTGTTGCGCCCTCTACTACTTCAAAAAATTTTGAGAAGAGATCCATAAATTCTCACGTTTGTGCTTCTGTTGCACCCTCTACCACAAATATTGAAGTTAACAAATATTGAAAACTTGCTGGTGTACATCTCATGATTTTTGCTTGATTTCTTGTTGTTACAGACCACATAACTCAGATGAGCTAGGTGTTGAAGATGGCTGAACCAGAGAGAGGTGACCACGTCGTAGTAGATGGCTTCAATTTTCCTCCTTTGTTTGTTCCCGAGCCCAGGTGAGAAAGCAAAGTAGCTTCTTTTTGGTGCTCATCTGAATGCACGTTAGCGAATAGACGCTAACTCCATCGTATATTGTTCGTTATTGGTCATTGTCAAGTAGGCCGCCTCCACCGCCGTTGGTGTTCACATTAACTATTAGAGTAGCTCGTTATGTCTACAAGCTTGATGAGGGAAGCAAGCAAGTTGTTGACAAGCATGATGTTGTGTTTGATTTCAACATTTCTGGTATGTCATGGGTTAGCTTCAATGAAGCTGTGGCAGAACATATCAAAATGGGGATAGGCCAGGAGGTGCGGTTGTTTGCATTAGACACCGTCGAGAGCACAGTTGATCTTGTACTTAATGGTCAGCAACTGAATTCCCACTTTATTGGCAATCATTGGGACTTTGAGGCCAAGAAATCATTTCTGTTAGCTGAGGTTGTTACATTGGAGGCACCCAATGCAAAGAGGGCTCCAAAACAGCCAGCTGCTCCCAAACACCCGCGTGCTCCCAAACAGCCGCGTGCTCCCAAAAAGCCAGCTACCCCCAAACAGCCAGCTGCTCCGAAAAAGCCAGCTCCCAAAAAGCCGGCTACCCCCAAACAGCCAGCTGCTTCGAAAAAGCCAGCTGCTCCGAAAAAGACAACTAACAAATCTGTAGAATGCAGTGCTAGCTCCTCTGTGGTTGTTGACAATTCAAACTTGTCAGCTTTCGAGATGGCACAGACAATGGGTAGTCAATATAGAATTTTTCATGATGATGTGGAGTTTTCACCGGATGATGTTGACCACCCAGCCACAATGCAATCTCAAACTGTTTTGATGTGGTTGATAGTACTGAGAGATGTGAGTCCTCCGTGGTTTATCAGGAAGAACCACTCATAGATTGGAGCTTGATTGAGATAGCTCCTCCCATAACTGAAGAAGACAATATGTGTGATCCTCTTGGTATTAACGATGTCGACATTCCCATAACCGAAGATAATATGTGCGATATTCTTGGTATCAACGATGAGGTGGTCCCTGAGCCACCACCTTCTCCACCTAGTGAGGAAGTTTACATGACCGATGAGGAGGACCGTCAGCTTTTCATTGAGGCTGCCATTCCCGTGGATGATAGTGTGCCACCAGATGAGGAGATTGCATATGACAAAGAGAACCCGCAGATGTATCTTGGTGCTTTGTTTCCTTCAATGAAAGATTTTAGGATGGCTATCAGACAATATCTCTACTACCTAAAAGAAACCTAAGGTTCCCTCTCCCCTCTTACGTCAAATCTTTCGTCCAACCTTTTCTTCCACCCCTCCTTACGTACGCTCCACCCTCCCGATTTTCTATTTCACATGATTTGGCAAGCTAATAAATGACGATAAAAAACCCAGCAAATACCGATCACTTTCCTCCCAAGACGAAAATTTGATCTCGCAATCCTCTCGCCCCTTTAATCTCACGATCCTCTCAACCCTTTAATCTCGCAATCCACTCAACCCTCCCGATTTTGCATTTCACATGATCTGATCGGAATCCCCTAGCCCCTTTAATCTCGCAAAAAGTTGAATGCCTCGGCCCTTACAACACTCGATTACTCAGCCTCATGCGCAGCTCAACCTCACCAAGCGCGGCGCGCGGGGATCATAGCCTCGGAGCCGCGGACGTCGCCCTCCGCCACATCTCTCCAAACGCCGACCCGCAGGACTCGACGCATACGTGGCCGCCTTGCAGGACTACCGCACAAATAAGGCCATGGACGCGCTGGCGAGTCGCCCCGTGCGCGCTCGGTGCACCATGAGGACCACGAGAGCTGCGTCAACGTCGTCGAAGATCACATGGCGGCGGCGACATAGATCATGGGTATGCGCAAAAAAAGCCACCATTGAGCGTGCTGCTCGAGGAGAACGCGATGCTAATTTTGCATGGCAAGCGACGAAGAGACTACATGATGAGAAGAACAAGGTGTCGATGGAGCGCGTGCAGTGGCGGCGGGGCGGTGCTAGATCGCGGATGGCTCACGCAGCAGGACCAGTACGGTGAAGCTGGAGCGCCACACCACAATAATAAGAAAGGATGGCTCGCTATCAGTAACTATGGCACGAAATTGAAGATCTAACCACAATCATAGGTACTGTTACGGCTGTTGCAGATAGATCATACTGTTGATATCACTTCCGCGATCGCGGCGCAATCGCTGGCTGGTAGGCTTCCCGCGACACTATGCCTTAAAAAACGCGATCTGGCGCTAATCAGGCAATCGCGGGGCATACTGAAATTACTCTGTTTATCTGCTGAAATTACTCTTCGAATTTATACTGAAATTACTCTGTTTTTCTGCTGAAAATACTCTATTTTTCTAGACAAACATGCACTTGTACTGTTGCCGCTAAATGGCATAGCAGCCGCGATCGCCTGCTATAGCGGGCCGTAGCGTTTGGAGGAGTCAGCCGCGAAATGCTTTTGCCCGCGATCTTAAACTTTGATCATTTCCTACTGAAGATTTCCACAGCCATGCTCAAGCTTTACAACAGTGAGCTCTTGACGCACTTGCCGATCGAGCACACCACCCTCGTGGTGCTCCTGCACAATGTGTGCCATACCTACACCAACCTTGAAAGGAAAATATCAAAGGTCATATCATATTTTTCACTCTTAAAGGATTCATTAACTTTATCCATTTCACTTGATCATTGTTTGATTCATCTGCTAGATTTGTCATCCGTAGCAACATAGGTAAGAAATAATCAACCATTTTCTCTTCCATTCACATTTATTAGAAGGGGCGCTTATGGCTGTAAAATTGACTTCATTATCGCGCGGTGGGGATTCCCTCGTGCAGGGAAGATATGTCAATTTGTAGATCAATATTAATTTGTTTCTATATTTTGTATCTAAATTGTATTTTGTAGTTCATATGGTTCGAACATGACATTTTCTTTTAATTAGCTTCTGTTGAATCATATTGAACTCGAATTATGAATTAGAATGCCGAACTGGGCACTATTGGATGTGATAATATGCGACATGAGGCAACGTGGACTTTTTCAGGGACTTGTCTGAACTAGAACAAAACTCATGGATGATGATGGAGCATCAGGCCGAGAGAGAGAGAGAATTTTTGTTTCATAGTTGCCAACCTCTTGACAAAAAAAACACAATCACACAATAAGTTATGTCGTAAAATTATGCTTTCCCGTAGCAACGCACGGGCATTGTCCTAGTGGAATTAAAAGGGAGATCGACATTTGGGGATATAAGAGTGATAAGAAAAGATATCTTGGCAAATGTAGAGCCACGGGTTGTCCATGGAGGATTACAGCCAGAGTGAGGACCGATGGACAAAGCATAAGGGTACTAAAGTTTTTTTTTGAAGTATTGTTCATGTTTTTTCTGTGTTTATCCTATGTGATGGCTTTTAAGCATTGTTATTGTTGATGTTTTTTCTATGTTTATCCTATGTCATGATGGGCTTTTAAGCATTGTTATTGTTGCTGTTTTTTCTATGTTTATACTATGATCTGATGGGCTTCCTATTGTATTGCAGGTTACCAAGATTTCTGTGAAGCACAAGTGCTCCTCTACCGGTAGGATAAAAAGCAGCATGACATCTCAAGGATGGGTAGCACAGAGGACCGTACCCCTTATACAGAGTGACCCTAAAATTGGATGCAAAGAACTGTTGGAGAATTTGCAAGATACATATGGCACTACAATTGAGTATCATACGGTGTGGAAAGGCAAAGATATAGCACAAAAAGAGATTTATGGTAGCATGAGGCAAAGTTTTCAATATTTGTTTAACTTCAAAGCGGAAGTTGAGAAGAGATCCCCAGGAAGCATTGTAGAGGTGGATATGAAGATGGTTAACGGTATAGTTCGCTTTAACCGATTCTTTATTGCTCTTAAACCTTGCATTGATGGCTTTAAAGCTGGTTGTAGACCATATCTTAGTATAGACTCAACTGCACTCACCGGTAAATGGAGAGGTCACTTAGCCGCTTGTACAACATTAGATGGGCATAATTGGATGTATCCTGTAGCATTTGCATTCATTGATGGTGAAACCGATGAAAATTGGACATGGTTCATGTCACAACTCAACAAGGCATTAGGTCATGTTTCCCCTCTAGCTATATGCACAGATGCATGTAAAGGTTTAGACAATGCAGTCCAAAAAATATTCCCTCATGCAGATCAAAGGGAGTGTTTTAAGCATCTCATGGCTAACTTCTCTAAAAAGTTCCAAGGAGATGTGTTTGGCAGAATGTGGACAACTGCTAGGGCATATAGGCCACAAGTTTTTAACTACCACATGAATAAAATCCTAGCAGAAGCACCTGATGTGCATGAATATCTCTCAAGGTACCACAGCTTAAAATGGATGAGATGCATGTTTGACCCCTCCATTAAATGTGATTACATCAACAATAACCTTGCCGAGTCTTTTAATGGTTGGATTAAAGATTACAAAGATTTGCCACCTGATGAGCTAGCTGACACTCTTAGAGAGCTAGTCATGAAACTTCATGAGAAAAGGAGAAAGATTGGGATGAAACTGAAAGGAAAAATTATTCCAGCCATCATCCAACAGATTCATAATAGGACAAGGGGACTTAAACATTTGAAAGTTGGGAAATCTGGAGTTGCAAGTTGTGAGGTGAGGGACACAAGTAAATACAACTTGCGACATGTTGTGAAAACTGACCAAAGCGAGTGCACGTGCTTGGAGTGGCAGCAGACAGGGAAGCCTTGTGAGCATGCACTTGCTTTCTTGCTAGATAGAAGGAACCCCAGATGGGAGGATTATGTGCATGACTATTTCTCTCTGGAGAAGTTTCGGGCAGCATATGCTGGAGAGGTTGAGCCATTGACAGATAGGTCTCAATGGCCACATGTACAATTTCCATTTGACATGGAGGCTCCATTAGACAAGAAAAGAGGTGTTGGAAGGCCTAGAAAGAACAGGTACAAGAGCTTCCTCGAAGGTGGAGATGGTGGTCCTAAAAAGAAGAAAGAGCCAAAACAGCTAGGCAGCAAGAATAGATGCAAAAGATGCCACATTTTAGGCCATAGGCAGTCCACGTGTCCGTTGAATGGACCAAAGCCAAGGTACTTGTAAATGACCAATGTTTATTTCATCACTTGTTTTACTATGTACTAACTTGTTTATGTGCAGGAAAATAAAGAAGAGAGCACCAAGATATCCAGCTGATGATGATGCGTCGGCACCGGAACCTGAATTGACATCCCAACAACCTGAAGTTGTCACTCCCAATAGGCACATGATCACTATGCCACAAAGTCTTCAAGGCAGTCCCAATCCAGTGACAAGAAGGTAACACATCCACATACTATAGCAATGTTGGCTTATTACATTTCGATTTTAACTTGCACTTATTACATTTCTCTATACATGCAGCATGTTGGCTTCGGGGTGGCTGATTAGGCAACACATGCAGCACCACAACTTGATGTGGCCGTCACTCCAACAAGGCACATGATCACTATGCCACAGAGTCTCCAAGGAAGTCCCAATCCAGTGACAAGAAGGATGTTGGCCATGGCATTGGCTGATGAGGCGTCGCAGAAACCTACCCCTACCATGGAGGACACCATGATAGCATACGACATGGCCTCAAGCTCAAAAGCTAGAAAGTTGACCCCGAAGAGAAGGAAGTACTAGTGATGTGCTTGGTCTTCTCTATACTTTTGGTTGTAATATGACAGACTTAGCATCCTTCACTTTGGATGTAACATGGCAGCATGGCAGCTTCTTTATGCTTTTGGTTGTAACATGGCCAGTTACTATGGCCTTGTGCTTTTGGTTGAAAAACATGGCAGTAAGAATATATTGTCTTGATATTGTGTCATGGTGTATGAATATGTCCAAATATATGTTTGAATTTTTCTGTTTTGTGCATACATATCTTCAGAAGTGAATTAACGGGTAAAATACTGTCCAAATTGAGCCAAAATGCTGCCCAAAATTTGAACATTTTTTTGAACCACCCAGAAAAATTTCTAAAAATTACAGAAATTCAATCATATATGTACGACTAATCTGGGAAAGTTTCATGCAATTTTGATCATTGGTTGAATGGCAAAATGCATTTCAACTTTGAGCTTGACTAGTTTGACCACATTTTGACTGATATTTAAGAGTTGTCAGAAAAAATTCTAAAAATTACAGTAAATCATTCATATCTATGTGACTAATCTGAGAAAGTTTCATGCAATTTGGATCATTGATTCAACGGCATTCTGCATTTCAACTTTGAGCTTATGGAGATATATAATGGAGCTCATGGAGTTTGAACAGGGGAAGGAGGGGGCGCAGGGAGCAGTGGGGCAGCATGAGGCAGCAGGAGTTTGAACAGGGGAAGGAGGGGGCGCAGGGAGCAGAGGGTGAAGGCAGCAGGAGGAGCATGAGAGCAACGGTGAGGAAGAGAGAGCAGCAAGTACAGCGGTGGCCGGCGAGCAGCACGTACAGAAGCGGCGGCTGTATTTTAGATGGGAATGACTAAGGATGTGCTTTGTTTGGGTCAGGGTACAATGGTCCTCTATTTTGTCTACTTAGTTTGTCTATTATGTCCATAGATTGTTTTTGTGTTGAAAAGTGACAAAAGATCAAAATACAAAGTAATAAGTGTCAACAGATCAATTACAATCTAACTAGTGGCAAATTGTCAAAGTTCAAAGTAAAGAGTGGCGAAAAATCAAATCCCCCCTATATAGCCTACGAGATGCTTTGGTTGCCCATACCCTGAGCGTGAGGCCCTGACGCGACCACTCCATGCGCCCCTTGTCATCTTCTTGAACGCCCCCCAATGCCCAACTGAGGCAAACCCGTTCTCATGGCAGTGGGAACGGCCATTGCTACTCGCTCTGTTGATGGCAAAGTTGCCTCGAACTCAACCCGCACGCCGCTTCAGTCCAACCTCTCCTTTACTGCGCCAACACCTCCGTTGGCCGGAGCGAATGACTCGTCTCGAGCTACTCGAGCTTGATGAGCGGACGCATGTGCTTAAAGCCATCCCCTCCACTCCATTTCTTCCTCCCCACATCAAACTCCGTCCATTCCACCGCTGTGTGCTCCTGATCGCCACCACCAGTCCACCAGCACTATGCAGCCCGGCAGCGCCAACGGTCCCACTGACGCCGTCGCCGCCTCGTTGCAAATGGCGCCTACGGACGCGTCGGCGTCGGCGTCGGAGTGGGACAACGACTCGGGCCGCCCGGCCTTCCTCAACGTGTTTCTGCCCACCAGCGTCCCAGTTCCGGCGACGGCGGTCCGCGCGACCACCCCAGAGCGGGAGCGTCGGACGACCCGCCCGGCCTTCATCAACGTGTTCATGCCCCCGGCGCCCCCTCTCCCGGAGACGACCATGGCCGATCTGCAGCGACGCTTGCAGGACCCCTCGGTGGAGATCATGACGCACCCGCCGCCCAGGAACCAGTTCCGCTTCCGGGCGGACTACCTCGCCCACATCGCCCTGCTCGACTACCCCAAGGAACAGCGCCACGAGGAGGGCATCAACCGCAGCTGCGGCGGCTTCGGGTTCGTGGTGGAAACCGACCCCGCCTGCTTCGCGGCGCCTGACCTGTCCCCGGTCCACCTCGTCGTCAACCTCGTGCATCCCCGGAACATCCCCCGCGAGGTCCGCATCAGGTACGGCGATCATCGGTTCCGCAACGTCGTGCCTGTCCAGATCCTCAGGGTTTGGGACAAGTCCCTGTCCACCGACGCCAACGGAGAGTACGTGCCTATGTTCGAGGCCGCGGCGGCGGCCTCCTAGCTGAATCCACTTTGGATGTTAGCTTGTAGTACTAGTACTAATCCCGGTCTGGGTGAGACCTGGAGGCAGCAGGGGCTTGATGCTCCTTTGGTTCGTATAGTCTCCATGGATCTCACCGACTAGCTAGCTTGTGTTGTGTGTTGCTGCGATAAGAGCACGCAGCTAGTAGAGTATTAGACCAAGTGCTTAGCAGGGGCTTGATGTGGTAGCCTTCGTTGAAGTTCGTCTGTTGTCTGTCAGGCATGTTAGCTTGTCAAGGGCTTAATTTGTAATCATATTATTATGTCTCAAGTAGTATGAACTATGAAGTGAAATGGAGGTGTGTTGTAAAATTCTTGTGCAGTGCCAAGTAGCGTGGCAGAGCATGCAGCGGATGCACACACTGTTGATGCGTGGAACCGTGGTTGTAGGCTTGCAGCAGGTGCTGCCATTGATCGGCTCATGCACATTATCTGCATGTCGACCGGTACCCACCAAAACAGACGACACGGCCCTTCAATCGGGCCCGTGTCGGTGACCACATCGTCGGTCACGTAGAGGAAGCGGAAGAAAAGCACTGAATCATATTGTCTGATAGTTTGATCGAGCATAATTCTTGTATTACTCATATTGCACGTAGCAAAAGCAATGCTAGTCACTTCCTGGCAAGTTTTGGACGATCACAATGCCGAACTGCTGTGTGGCTTGCATCGGGTCCGGATGAACTCCTCGACATTGTCAGTCGTGATTGTAATCTTTGAGTGTTGAGTAATACAAGTACTATTCCGCAAAAAAAACACTGAATCATAAACCTTTTTTTTAGGGTCACTGAATCATAAACCTTGCTCAGCCGTGATGTTGCACTGATGAGGATGCCTGCACGGGAGCTCCTATGCGACGCTTCACGCTCGGAGAAGGTTAGCTAGCGCTCCCTAGCTTTGCGGCCGCGGCCCAATAGTACCACCTCCTATTACCTACAGTGACCTTTCCCTCAAAACAAGAAGAACTACAGTTCGTCTAAAAAAAAACTACAGTACAACTTGTGTACTACTTGCCTCAAATAAAAAAAGCTACTATAATACATGCCCAACAGTTTTCAAAATCGGTGATTTTTTTTCAAATTTTGAAGAATAAAAGTTTGAGACTTTGAAAAAAAAATCATGGATTTGAGAACATGCATTTGAAAAAGTTCATCGATTTGAAAAAAGATCATCAATTTTGTAGAAAAGTTCACAAATTTGACAAAAAATCATCTTTTTGAAAAAATCATTGATTTTGAAAAAAGTTCATCAATTTTGAAAAAAACATCATCATATTTGGTAAAAATTTCATCGAATCGAAAGAAGGTTCATCAATTTGGAAAAAAAGTTCATCAATGTTGAAAAATGTTCATCGAATTTGCAAAAAAAAAACAGATTTTCAAGAAAAAAATGTGTGAATTTGAAAAAGTTCACGAATTGAAAGTTTCAATTTGCCAAATCTTCACGCATTTAGAAAATTTACAAGAACAATAAAAATGAAAAAATAAAAGAAAAAAGCACAATAAAAACCGCCCAGAAAACCAACCAGCGAACCATGAATAGAAGAAAAGGAGAAAAGGAAGTAAATGGGAACACCCGATGAGGTTTTCTAGTGGTTATTGCTATTAGAACTGAAGAAATAATTCACGAGTTTGACTCACGAAGCTTGCTTGTTTTTTGAAGTTTAACAAAAAAGAAAAAAGAAAAGAAAAATTGGCCAGCGGGGGGAGGGGCGCTTTTGAAGTTCAACAGAAAAAATGGAAAATGGGCCAGCGAGGGGAGGGGTGCTTAAGACGCCGAATAGGAAATGCTGCCTCCACATCTTAAAAAAAGGAAATGCTGTCTCCACGTACAAGTGGCCGAGTGAGTTTCTATGGCCAGATATATTACGATTGCTAGTTCGTGTTGGATTATAGATGGGCCTAAGGCCCATATATGAAATAATTTTTGTAATTTCAAAGGCCCACGTGGGTTGTCATAACAAGGTGGTGGGAAGTTTTTTGATCTAAAAAAAGGTGGATCATGAGTGGAGGAACCTCACCCGCACCCTGGGTCGTCATCTACCTCGGGCTCCGCTTGTTAGGTTTTCTCCTCTCGCCGACGTTCGTCGGCGTTGAGTCTATTATTCCCCTAGTGCCTCACTTGTTCCTCGTCACAAACATATCTCAGGCCGATCATGGGGCGGTCGCTGCACTACTGCCCGCCCTTGGAATCTAGGCGGCGCAGGCGGGTTATGGTTGCATCTAGGGTGCTCCTGTTTTGTTCGCGAGTATCACTTGCGATGGCATCTGGTGTTGGATTTTCGTCCGCTGGTATGACGGAGGAAGAACTTGAGAGCATGTTGACGAGCCTGGGCCTGACAAACGAGGGTCAAGCGGCATGTTCGAGGTGACTTGGCCGCTGGAGTTGATCCGGTGGCTGGACGTGGAGGAATAGACAGATGTGGACATGGCCGAGGGCAAGCGGACCAAGTCAATTCACACATACCCCAAGTCCCCAAACCTCGGGAAGAAAGGAACTCTAACACAAGCAGCAAGAAGAACCTCGGCCAATATTCTACATCATCAGGGAAGAACATTGATACGAGGATGGCGAAGAAAACTTCAAAAGGGACATAAAACAGTTCAACAAACGCGGTCTCCCAGGTGGAGCGCCGTGAGACCAAATGAGTCTTCTGGCTCGGAACTATCACTGTGCGGGCAATGCTGTGATAGTCTGAGAACTTCGCGAATTCACGAGGAAGTTTGCTTGGAGGTGTTAGGAATTGTGGAGATCAAGTCAGGAAAACTAGAGTAGAAGCTCTTGCGGCCTCGTTAGGCTATGATAGTTGTTTTGTTGTTGCTAGTTCAGGTTAAACCATATTGACACAAAAGTTGAAGGATTCGGCTCTTTTGTTTGGCGTGTGAGTGGTCTACGGAGAGGCACAACTGACTGCAAGATATAAAACTTGGGATACATTGAAAGGTCTGGCTTCACTTAGTAACATTCCTTGGGTAATATTTGGCGACCTAAATGAAGTTTTGAGCTTAACAAAACATGATGGTAGTAATCACAGTGGAGCCCAGATCGATGGCTTTAGAGCATGATCAATAGTACAGCTAGCTCATGGCTATATGGTGTTGCCATGTCATTTATAGTCAAGCTTATAGCCGGCAGGTACCGCATAGCAAATTTGAGAAATCCAAAATCTAAGGTCAAATTTCTCTAACGCTTTCACCCTCGCTAGGTGCTCTAGTTCGTTGGCCCTCGCGTGTGACATTCCGGCATTGAACCCAGTTGATGTCAGATACAAATATTTAATTTACAAATGGTGGTTGTTCATTTGATGGTATAATTTTCATAAATTAACATTTGAAACTTTGAAGTGTTTTAGTTATTGCACATTTCTTATTTCTTCGGTTTTACTTGTACAAATGGATTTCCATGGATTAATGGAACATTTACCATCTAAAATATGATATGGTGAGCATGTGAGAACGTGAAGCATCTCTTTAGGTCAACTCCAATCGGAGACCCCAAATGGACGTCCGTTTTGTCTGAATTTTGTCCGTTTGGGTCGGGCAAAGGGGCGCTGTCCTACCTCTTTTGCTGACGTGGTGCTGGTGCGGCCCATGCGGCCGACGCATTTCGTCCGCCTCCGGCTTCTACAAATATGAAACATTGCATATAGCTTACAACCAAATATATCAAAGAGTTCCATAATAATAAATATAACATTTGGTCCGCCCCCTACTTGAGCTGCATGCCTATCTCTATTAGCAAATTTCGTTGCTGGAAATTTAGGTTTCCAGATTTGGAAACTAGGGTTTGCTGATTCAGGGTTCAAGATGTTTCTGAAACTTGAATTAACTGAATGTTGTTTTTGTTGTTTGACTGGATTAACTAAATGTTGTTGTTGTTGTTGTTTGACTGGATTAACTGGAGTTCTGAATTAACTGAATGTTCATGTCCTGTTTGACTGAGTTTTAGGGTTCTGTAAATAGAGTTTCACTTTATCTAATTGGGTGCCTTCCAATGGTGAATTATTCTAGGGTTAGTTAGTTTACTGATTGATAGATGTAGTTTACATTTGAATTATTCTTGTGCACTGAATGTAACTGACACCACCACTGAATTTGCAGGGTGTTGTATAGTGGGTAGATGAGTTAAATTTGGGTTGAGTGATGTAGTGGACAAGTTGACCACAAAAGGAGTGAGTTGGTGTGCATCGTTTTACGTGATTTGACTGATGTGAGGTGTTTGTAGTTGTGCTCAATTTAATGTTTCAAACTGGTTTCAATGTTGTGTTGATTAAAGACTGCAAGTGTACCTAACTTGCAATGTTCAGACTTTTTTCAATTAAACTATGGAACCATGGAACATAATGGCTTGAAGGAACTATACTTAGCTAGAAGAAACTCTCAGTTCCATAATTCCATAGTAAACTGGCTGAAGAAACTCTAGGCTTGTTCTTTGCATTGACACCTAGAGCACACATTTTATCTTTAGGTAACACTACTAAATTCAATTACACTACTAACATTAAGTTAAAATGAATTCAGTAAACTCCTGAGCACCACACTACAAGCCTTACTGAACTTCAACTAATATGAGCATCTTACCAAATTTTGACATTTAGAGCGTGTTCGGACTCTCTCCACTCCTCAGCTCTGCTCCCAGAGCCGGCGGAGCGGCGCCGAACGCTCGAACTCCCCGGAGTTGCAAATCCGGAGCGGAGCAGGCTGTTGTGCACTTGTACGGAGCGGCAATTTGCAGGATCTCAAATCGGGAAATCATGGAGTTGGTAAGATTTACAAAAGAAGTGCCACCGCCAAGTCAAAACGGTTCGAGCGGGCACGCGTGGCTCACTCGTTTCTACCTATCCTAGTGAATCGGAGTGGAGCTGCCTGCCGAACATATTTTTCTAGTGCTATTTTTTTACAAGGACCAGCTTTTTGGGGGGAGGAGCTGGAGCTGAGGATTCAGAGGAGCTGGACCATTTTTGAACATGCTCTTATTTACCTAACTGTCTTGCAATATTCAGAGGAATTTGCACTACTTGAGACAATATTCAGAGGAACTTTACGTAAAGTTCAGATAGTTAGCTAGCATAGTTCAGCAAGATAGCTAGACAATTTTACATAAAGTTCAGAAAATTGAAGGTACCTAACTTCAAACATTCAGACTGAAAGGAGTTTCAGACACAATACACACATTAGCATACACACATAGTTATTCAGACACAAACACACAATTAAGTTCAAAAACTAACTGAATCTATATATTGGTTCAGATCTTCAGGCATAAACTAATTACACATCTGTAAGACCTAGGTGACGCATCAAACTCACTCTTGCTACAACTTTTGAAGACGCAGTGATCGACGAACTTGCCCCTGGATGCAGAGTTGCTTCTTCTTCTTCCTCCTGTTGCTTGTGCCACTCTCCACCTCCTGCATCTGCTACCACTGCTCAATCTACAGTGGCTCCATCTCCATCAGAGCGAGGGGCGACACCGGCACCAACCCCTCGACCTCGTAGTCCGCTGGGCGGAGTTTTTTACAGTTCTGGTACATGTACCAGCGAGACTGTCGCAATGGATCAAGGGAATTGCTGGCCTCCTCCATCGCCCAGATCAAGTTCTCAATGAGTGGGCGGTGGAGGTCTGGAAATCACGACCTCTCCTCTGTTGTGGCGCAGGCCCTCACCGCACGCATGATTCTGGAGGATTGCAACGCTGCTGTACCAGGTGCTGACCTCATGCGCGTAGGAGAACTTCTTGTTGTCGCTGGCGAAGATCTCCTGCAGAGTCTGGTCCCATCCGAGGCCAAACGCGCCATGGCGCGATGGAGATTTTCTTGTTGTGGTGGTGGTTTCTGTGGAAGTTTGATGGAGAGCCTGGTGGTTATCCGTGTGAGAGTGAATGAATGCAGTGGAGTGGCTGACGACGCTAGTGTTTTCTGGAAGGAGAAACCAAACAGGCCGCGGTGTATGATCGAACGACCACTTGGTTAGGTTTCGGAAGGAGCAGAGTAAACGAGCCAGTCATTGAGCAAACGCCCTGACTCAGTTGACGAGCAAGCCCAGTTAACGAGTGAACATGCAGGCAGGGCCGGCTCTATGATTTCGAAGGCCCCGGTGCGAACCCGACCAGTGGGCCCAATAGAGAGAAAAATCCAATTTGATACATGAAAATATAAAATTGCTATAAAATCATAAAACTAATATATTTTTACTAGAATCAAGCATATGTTATTTTCCCTGTCTTTGTTCTAAACCAAGTATCATGGAAGTTACAACGCAGAAAAAACATATTGAAATAGCATGCTAACCTCCAGTGATCATGTGAAACGAGACTTTCGTGCATTTTTTGACGCAAAATCATCAATGAGAGTGTCAAGATCAATACTATCCAGCATATTCTTCTCAATGCAGCACATGGCCAATCCATTCAATCTTTCTTGAGACATCATTGACCTCAAATAATTTTTCAATAGTTTCAATTTTGAGAAACTCCTTTCAGCTGATGCAACAGTCACAGGTACGGTCAAAAGGATACGATAAGCAATTGAGACATTTAGATAACAATCCGCATCTCTAACAAACTCAAATATCTGATCCGCTGACATGAATGTGTTTGGCAATGTCATCTGCAGTACTTTTAGTTCAGAAACGAAATCATCTAGATCGACATCTGCTGACTTACCATGAGTGAATTTGTTGACAAAATTAGTGCAACATCTTCTTAGATCATTATCACCCAAGGACTTCAACTCTTTCGAGTTGAACAAGAAACCAAATATGCTCCCAAATGTCTTCAGTTCCTCAAATCTAGTAGTTAGGGAAGCAATTGCAACATCAATCATCACCAAAAAGTATTTAACTCTAAATGATTCCACCTCACTTGCTTGCGTTTCTTCATTCTGGTTATTTTCGTCATTGCCACTAATTTCATCAAACTGTCTTTTTCTAGTAATACGTCTCTTGACAGGAAACAAAGGTTGTACACCCATGTCAATTGCAATAGATCTCGCAATATCCAGACTAGTTGCAAAGCCGTCATTTCTGTACTTCTTAAAATATGAGATGGCACCTTCAATCTGTTTAAGAGTAACATCAATGCACACAAACTTATACTGCAACTTCTTACTCACCATGTTTACAGTGAACAAAATGTCATGCCAAATGACCATGCCAAGTAAAAATTCAAATTTCTCAAGTGCGCTAGCCAAAGATTTTGCGTCGCTCTTAGTCTTGGCGTCATCGGTAGAAGTTCTCTTCAATTCCAGTAATGCTTTTCTTAACTCGGGTGCTTGATATCTGATAGCCTGAACACTCTTTATTCGACTCTCCCATCGAGTGTTACACAAAGACTTAACTGTCATTTTTGGAACATGATCAAGCAATAGCTGCCATCTTTTAGTAGAGCTTGAAAACAATATATAAATTCTTTGCACAACACCAAAGAAGGTAACAGCTTTACCGCAAGATTTTGCCATATCACTAAGAGTAAGGTTTAGGCTATGACAAGCGCATGGCATGAATAATGCTCTTGGATTAGTTTCAAGTAGTCTGCTCTGTACCCCTTGGTGTTTTCCCTTCATGTTCGAACCATTGTCATACCCTTGTCCACGAACATCTTTAACATCCAAACCAACAGATTTAAGTGAATCTATTAACACATTATAAAGTCCAAGTCCGGATGTATCATCCACCTTCAAGAACTCCAGAAAAAACTCCTCTATTTTTGTAGTAGTACTTGACATGTTTACGCACCTCACAATTAGAGTCATTTGTTCTTGATGGCTCACGTCAGGTGTACAGTCCAAGATGACAGAGAAATACCTTGCATCCTTAATTATCCTCAACAGAGAATATTTAACAGTGCGACCAAGAAGGGAAATTAACTCATTCTGAATATTATGGCCAAGATAATGATGATGGATTTCACTATTCTTAATGCGCCGAAGATGCTCTTGCATTACAGGATCAAATTCTGCCATCATTTCAATTACTCCCAAAAAATTTCCGTTGTTATCTTGATATAATTTCTCATTCGATCCTCGAAAAGCCAGACTATGTTTAGCAAGAAATTTCACAGCAGCAACAATTCTAATTAAAACAAGTCTCCATCGCTCCTTCTCCCTTGCAATCTCTTGTTGCATGTCTTTATCAATTGTTTCCTTCTTACTTAGCCTCAGCCTTACCTCATTCCAAGTATTCATGTTAGTGATATGCTCAACACTATTCTCATGCAATTTGAGCTTCTCACTAAGATGTCTCCAACCCTTCAATCCCTCGGATGCTAGCAGACTTTTGCTTTTTCCGGATTTAAACAATTTGCAACAAAAGCAGTAGACTTTATTCACGTGTTTAGAGTACACTAACCACCTCCGATCACTGAACTCGCCATTCCTTAACTTTCTTGTGTAGTAATCATATGAAAAATGCCTGCCACTAATTTCATCTTCGGGAAACACAAGATTGTATTCCCTTATAGGTCCTTTTTCAATGAGAATATCTCTTGATTTATTGTCAAGAATATTTCAAGTTCTAGGATCATATATATCAAAAGAAGAACCCTGCTCATCTGCATTTCCAAGATTCTCATGGTCACTAAAATTTTCCGTGTGCTGATCGGCATCATTTTCCGCAGCATTATTTTTCTCGACATGATTTTCCTCAACGGCATTCTTAGTATCATCAGGTTTTTCTTCACCATTTGTGATATATAATTGCTCTGAATTTGTAGCAGCACCAGTCCTCAAGACAAACATATCCATAGTGCCTTCCTGAGATTTAATCAACTTGTCTACTCTTTTCTTGTTGTTTCTTTTTTCACAGCCAGATAGATGTTTTTTAGGTAACATGATTATGCTGCAAGTGAGAAACACGAATACAGTATCAGAGATTGAAGATGTTATGTTTTTAGATGAGAAGTTTCAGAATTGAGACCACCGGAAAATATTTGCCTATAGATTAGGATTTATGAATAGATTGATCTGAGAATTATTACCTTCTGAATGATGATCTTGATCAGTTGATCTCTTCCCCGAATTCTTGCCGATTTGATCCCCAAACTCAGCTCCAGGTTTGGTGCGGTGCGCTGGTGTCGGCGTCAGGCGGCGTGCTGCTGTGTCGATGCGTCTCCGTGCTCCTGTGTCGGTGCGTCTCCCTGGATTCCAGGCGAACGACAGGGCAACGTGCGTTGCCTGGGCTTGGTTGGGCAGGCCCTAGTGGTGGTTGCGTGCTGCTTGCTGGGTGGGCTCAGAGCTACCTGGGCTGGACGTTAGTCATTCTTTTTTTCCACTAATCCGTAATATATAATATATATACTGCATATATACTATGGGCCCCCTTTTAGTCTGGGCCCCGGGCCGTCGCACCTCTCGCACTGGTCCAAAGCCGGCCCTGCACGCAGGCCCGACCCAGCGGCTTCGTCTCGAGTGCTAAATAGAAAATTGACGGCCGTTAACACCGCGCCGTCACCTGGCTCAGGATCAACCAACGTCAAAACGAGATCCATTTTTTACTCGGTGTTTTTCACCACCGTCAGAATTTTAATTTGATGCACGATGTCATGAATCGTAAAGTGGCGGTTTCCGCTAATCGTGATATACTCCCTCCGTCCAGGTGCATAAGTCATCTTAAGTTGTGCATCGTGACCAAGACGAAGATAAAATCAAAAGAACTTAATATTTATTTGCTAATTAGTAGCGTTGCATGCAATGGACTGACCACTGCATGGTGTGTTTGGTAGTCTGAAGTCATTGAAAGCATACATGCCCCACATATCTTATTGGTTGATTTCTTTATTTATGTGAAGAAAAAAGAAACAAGATGAAGTTAATGCACCACGTTTAAGTGTTTTGGGATTATTTGGTTTCGTAAGATGATTTATACACATAAACGGAGGGAGTCTGCGGATTTGTTTTTGGAACTTATGATTCTGCGGATTTAAATCACCAAACAATGCTAAAGTACAACACAAACGGCTTTGTTGGAGCTGGACAGCAAAATCCCAGCGAATCCGAGCGGCATACCGCACTCCTCGAAAGTTATCAATACCGTCGCACCAGCGATCAACGCCTCTTCCTAGAGGCATTGGCCTACGAGATCTGCCTTTGGATGCCCATGCTCTGAGGCCCTGACTGATGCGACCACTCCATGCGCCCCTTGTCATCTTCAATGCCCGACTGAGGCAAAGCCAGGGGTCATGCGCCATTGTACTACTCGCTGTGTTGATGGCAAAGTTGCCTCGAACTCAACCCGCACGCCGCTTCAGTCCAACCTCAACTTTACTTCACGCCACCATCCCAGTATACGCCGGAGTGAATGCTGTGCTGTGCTTAAAGCCGGCCACATCCTTCCCTTGGTCCTCCATCACACTCCTCCCGCTCCGCTCCACTCCACACCTGTCCTCTGGTTGCCCGCAGCCGTCGGTGTTGAGAGAGAAGGGCAACTGCGAGCAAGATGCTGCCCGGAAGCTCCCGCCTCCCCGCCGGCGCCTCTGCGCTGGAGGCACCCGAGGGCCGCCCGGCCTTCGTCAGCGTGCACAAGCGCATCGACCACCCCGTCCCCGCGTCCGCGGTCCGCCGCTGGGCTCCCGACCCCCCGGTGGCTCGCTCCGGCCGTCCGGAGTGCGGGCCCACCGTGTACCTGCAGAGGACCCCCGAAATGAACCGCGTGGCCAGGTGCACCGGCTACGCCTTCATCACCCCCGACCCGGCCGGCCGCGAGGTCGCGGACGTCAAGGCCCTCGTCCGCTCCGCCATCCACGCCGCGGCGCCGGACCTGCGGTTCGACGTCGTCGCCACCTCCCCCATCGTGGCCGACATGGGCCTGCGCTTCGCCTCGCCGGAGGACCGCGTGGCGGCCATCGCCAGGCAGCCGTTCGAGCTCGACGGCTACTCGGTGCAGGTCGTGCCCGAGGGGCAGCAGAGGAACTGCTACCGGTCCCGGCTGGATTACCTCGTCCACATCAACCTGCACAGCTACCCCAGGGAGGAGCGGGCGGAGAAGGACATCCAGGGCCGGCTTTGGACCAGTGCGAGAGGTGCGACGGCCCGGGGCCCAGACTAAAAGGGGGCCCATAGTATATATGCAGTATATATATTATATATTACGGATTAGTGGAAAAAAAGAATGACTAACGTCCAGCCCAGGTAGCTCTGAGCCCACCCAGCAAGCAGCACGCAACCACCACTAGGGCCTGCCCAAACAAGCCCAGGCAACACGCTGCCCTGTCGTTCGCCTGGAATCCAGGGAGACGCACCGACACAGGAGCACGGAGACGCATCGACACAGCAGCACGCCGACACCAGCGCACCGCACCGAACCTGGAGCTGAGTTTGGGGATCAAATCAGCAAGAATTCGGGGAAGAGATCAACTGATCAAGATCATCATTCAGAAGGTAATAATTCTCAGATCAATCTATTCATAAATCCTAATCTATAGGCAAATATTTTCCGATGGTCTCAATTCTGAAACTTCTCATCTGAAAACATAACATCTTCAATCTCTGATACTGTATTCGTGTTTCTCACTTGCAGCATAATCATGTTACCTAAAAAACATCTATCTGGCTGTGAGAAAAGAAACAACAAGAAAAGAGTAGACAAGTTGATTAAATCTCAGGAAGGCGCTATGGATATGTTTGTCTTGAGGACCGGTGCTGCTACAAATTCAGAGCAATTATATATCACAAATGGTGAAGAAAAACCTGATGATACTAAGAATGCCGTTGAGGAAAATCATGTCGAGAAAAATAATGCTGCGGAAAATGATGCCGATCAGCACACGGAAAATTTTAGTGACCATGAGAATCTTGGAAATGCAGATGAGCAGGGTTCTTCTTTTGATATATATGATCCTAGAACTTGGAATATTCTTGACAATAAATCAAGAGATATTCTCATTGAAAAAGGACCTATAAGGGAATACAATCTTGTGTTTCCCGAAGATGAAATTAGTAGCAGGCATTTTTCATATGATTACTACACAAGAAAGTTAAGGAATGGCGAGTTCAGTGATCGGAGGTGGTTAGTGTACTCTAAACACGTGAATAAAGTCTACTGCTTTTGTTGCAAATTGTTTAAATCCGGAAAAAGCAAAAGTCTGCTAGCATCCGAGGGATTGAAGGGTTGGAGACATCTTAGTGAGAAGCTCAAATTGCATGAGAATAGTGTTGAGCATATCACTAACATGAATACTTGGAATGAGGTAAGGCTGAGGCTAAGTAAGAAGGAAACAATTGATAAAGACATGCAACAAGAGATTGCAAGGGAGAAGGAGCGATGGAGACTTGTTTTAATTAGAATTGTTGCTGCTGTGAAATTTCTTGCTAAACATAGTCTGGCTTTTCGAGGATCGAATGAGAAATTATATCAAGATAACAACGGAAATTTTTTGGGAGTAATTGAAATGATGGCAGAATTTGATCCTGTAATGCAAGAGCATCTTCGGCGCATTAAGAATAGTGAAATCCATCATCATTATCTTGGCCATAATATTCAGAATGAGTTAATTTCCCTTCTTGGTCGCACTGTTAAATATTCTCTGTTGAGGATAATTAAGGATGCAAGGTATTTCTCTGTCATCTTGGACTGTACACCTGACGTGAGCCATCAAGAACAAATGACTCTAATTGTGAGGTGCGTAAACATGTCAAGTACTACTACAAAAATAGAGGAGTTTTTTCTGGAGTTCTTGAAGGTGGATGATACATCCGGACTTGGACTTTATAATGTGTTAATAGATTCACTTAAATCTGTTGGTTTGGATGTTAAAGATGTTCGTGGACAAGGGTATGACAATGGTTCGAACATGAAGGGAAAACACCAAGGGGTACAGAGCAGACTACTTGAAACTAATCCAAGAGCATTATTCATGCCATGCGCTTGTCATAGCCTAAACCTTACTCTTAGTGATATGGCAAAATCTTGCGGTAAAGCTGTTACCTTCTTTGGTGTTGTGCAAAGAATTTATATATTGTTTTCAAGCTCTACTAAAAGATGGCAGCTATTGCTTGATCATGTTCCAAAAATGACAGTTAAGTCTTTGTGTAACACTCGATGGGAGAGTCGAATAAAGAGTGTTCAGGCTATCAGATATCAAGCACCCGAGTTAAGAAAAGCATTACTGGAATTGAAGAGAACTTCTACCGATGACGCCAAGACTAAGAGCGACGCAAAATCTTTGGCTAGCGCACTTGAGAAATTTGAATTTTTACTTGGCATGGTCATTTGGCATGACATTTTGTTCACTGTAAACATGGTGAGTAAGAAGTTGCAGTATAAGTTTGTGTGCATTGATGTTACTCTTAAACAGATTGAAGGTGCCATCTCATATTTTAAGAAGTACAGAAATGACGGCTTTGCAACTAGTCTGGATATTGCGAGATCTATTGCAATTGACATGGGTGTACAACCTTTGTTTCCTGTCAAGAGACGTATTACTAGAAAAAGACAGTTTGATGAAATTAGTGGCAATGACGAAAATAACCAGAATGAAGAAACGCAAGCAAGTGAGGTGGAATCATTTAGAGTTAAATACTTTTTGGTGATGATTGATGTTGCAATTGCTTCCCTAACTACTAGATTTGAGGAACTGAAGACATTTGGGAGCATATTTGGTTTCTTGTTCAACTCGAAAGAGTTGAAGTCCTTGGGTGATAATGATCTAAGAAGATGTTGCACTAATTTTGTCAACAAATACACTCATGATAAGTCAGCAGATGTCGATCTAGATGATTTCGTTTCTGAACTAAAAGTACTGCAGATGACATTGCCAAACACATTCATGTCAGCGGATCAGATATTTGAGTTTGTTAGAGATGCGGATTGTTATCTAAATGTCTCAATTGCTTATCGTATCCTTTTGACCGTACCTGTGACTGTTGCATCAGCTGAAAGGAGTTTCTCAAAATTGAAACTATTGAAAAATTATTTGAGGTCAACGATGTCTCAAGAAAGATTGAATGGATTGGCCATGTGCTGCATTGAGAAGAATATGCTGGATAGTATTGATCTTGACACTCTCATTGATGATTTTGCGTCAAAAAATGCACGAAAGTCTCGTTTCACATGATAACTGGAGGTTAGCATGCTATTTCAATATGTTTTTTCTGCGTTGTAACTTCCATGATACTTGGTTTGGAACAAAGACAGGGAAAATAACATATGCTTGATTCTAGTAAAAATATATTAGTTTTATGATTTTATGGCAATTTTATATTTTCATGTATTAAATTGGATTTTTCTCTCTATTGGGCCCACTGGTCGGGTTCGCACCGGGGCCTTCGAAATCATAGAGCCGGCCCTGAGGACATCGGCTTCAACATGGCCAGCATCGGCCACGTGGTCGAGATCGACCCCGCCTGCCTCACCGCGCCGGACCTCTCCCCGCTGCGCCTCGTCGTCCGGGTGGGGCACCCTCGCGAAATCGCTCGCGAGCTCCGGATCCGGTACGTTGGTTTTTATGGCAGCGGCGAGGCCTGTCCCAGGGAAGTCGCTCGCAGCATCGTGCCCATCGAGATCGTCAAGGTCTGGGACCAGTCTCCGTCCAACGACGGCAATGGCGGAAGCTACGTGTCTCCCTTCAAGCCCTCGCCGGCGGGGGCGCCCTAGCTGCTCATGCAGCTAACCAATAATTGTGGTCTGGGTCATGCAGCTAACCAATAATCGTGGTCTGGGTCCTCGGCGACCTTTGGTTAGAGCTGCTTAATTAAGCTTCCAGGTTTCCCTAGCTTTCATGGATCACAGACCATACCAGCTTAGTTATGTAGTACTACTCCGTAGTGGCTGCGACGACAGCAAGTAGTCTCTCTATTAGTAACAGTGCTAGGTTTCGTCAGTAGGGAGTCATATACTATGACTCATGTTCGTTCAAGGCTTGTATGCTACTCTATTAGTAACGGAGTATTAGGTTATGGAATCGGTGGTGCTAGTGTGGCTTGTTTGCGACTTAATTTCCGGTGGGAGCTGCATTTGTACTCCCTCTGCCCCATAATAACCATAATATAAGAACGTTTTTTAAGTTACCATAGCTTGAAAAACGTTCTTTATATTATGGAACGGAAGGAGTAGGTAGTAATCAATATGGAATGAAGGAAAAATATTAGATGATACCACTCTTTAAATGCTACCACGATACCAAGTTAGAAAATTCAAATTTAATCATGTCAAAAAATTCTGAAAAAAATCATGAATGTTCATAACACATATGTCGACGACCCCTAAAAGATTCATATCAAAATTCGACATACACATAGAGAAACAAAAAAGACAAATCCATCATGAATAATGTCAAATGAAGACAAAAGCAAAATTGACACTATTCACATCTGAATTTTTCTTTTTTGTTTCTCCTTGTCTATTTTGAATTTTGATATGAATTTTTTAGGGGTTGTTGACATATGTGTTGTGAACATCCATGATTTTTTGACATTTAAATTTTCTAACTTGATATCATGGTAGCATTTAAAAGCTGGTATCACCTGATACTTTCCCATGGAATGAAATGGCCTGCCGTCTTGGTGCTCTCTTCAATGGTTAATGGTTCTTACGAAATTGCTATGCACATATGATCCCACGATCCTCACACGATGTATCTAGTAATTTAATCCTGATTCAGATTGGCTGACTTGCCATGGCAAAGGTTGCGAAGCTACAGTATCGCTACCTTTGCCCGAGTCTCCTCGGATTGAAAAGCGGCGGCCCAGATCGGATGCTACAGTAGTTTCAACAGCGATTTGCATGAACAGTGATTTCTGCGAACACTGTTCGGAAACAGTGATTCAATGAATCTCAGCCTCCGATTCTTGATCCTGTGGCAAAGTCACCGAGGACTTGCTGTGGCTAAGTCAGCGAACTGGATCCATTTAATCCAAGGGTGATTGAGCAGTTTGGGCAGAAATTATTGTACGAGGATTTGTCGTAATGTAGCAAAGTTATTCTGTTTATGGGAGCATCTTTTTTTATATACTCCCTCCGTCCCAAAAATCTTGTCTTAGATTTGTCTAAATACGGATGTATCTAGTTACGTTTTAGTGTTAGATACATCCGTATCTAGACAAATCTAAGACAAGAATTTTGGGACGGAGGGAGTATAAAAGAGAGCTCCCTCTTCAATTTCATTTAAAGAAATCATAATGTTCACATACTTCAGACCCTACCTCACTAACAGACTCTTAAGCCCCTCGAGGACACTAGCTGACAGTGCTATGTTGAAGGTAGGGATCCATCCCTCCATCCTCCCTCACAACATTATGTCAAGATAGGCTACTGTCTAGCGCCAAACAGCACCAGATACAACTCAAAACGTTAGAGAACCATACTTCACCTACTACATGGAGAATAGTGTCTCTCCTTACATAACGAGAGCGACAAGAGGTAAGCAAAGAAGATCATAAACTAAGTGAACAAAGGAGAAATAGCTTCAGCATGTCTGATCTTTAGGAGCCTTCCAGCCTAGGCACCCCTATCGTCCATCCATGTGCCGCCTTGAAGATCTCCCTAGCCACCCACTACTAGAGAAAAGCTTATAGGCAGATGCTTACTAGTAGCGCAGGTTTATACCCCTCGCTACTGCTACTTACTAGTAGCGTATGTTTTTACCCCTCGCTACTACTAAGTTGATAGTAGCAGCGCGTGTTTTTACCCCTCGCTACAAATAAGCGGTCTCTATCATGCCCCCCGGGGCATGCCATAGTAGTAGCGAGGGTTATAAACCCGCGCTACTTCTAAGTTGATAGTAGTAGCACGGGCTATAAACCCGCGCTACTACTAAGTACTGGGTTTTTTAACAGCCCTAAAATCCCCATCTCCTCGTCCAAATCACTCCTCTCCCCCGCCCCTCTCCTCCTCTCTCTCTCCATAGGCTCTCCCATGGCACTCCTGCCCATGCACGTCTCCTCCTCCATGGCGCCCAACGAGACCGCTGCCTCGCGCTGCTGGCATCCAGGAGCTCGCTGGTCTTCCCCTCGCCTCCCGCCACCACACCGGAGCACCTCACCACCAACGACTAGCCCCGGTGCTCCCTCCATCTCCTTCATCTCTCCCTTCTTTCTCTTTTTCCCTCTGCCCTCTGGTTTCACTCGCCCTCCCATGTCCATCCCAGTGCAGGTCATCGCCATGGATGAACAAGAGCTCTCCGCCTTGGCCGTGAAGAGGAGCCCCACACCGCCGCCTTGCTCTGCCCTGGATCCGGTCCCTCTCCAGCAACTACCACCGCATATTGTCTACCGTAGCCCATCCGCGCCATTGGAGACCCCTACCGTCGCTGGATCGAATCATTGCCGCCATTGACATCACGCACAGGATCGATATTTTTTTTGTTTTTGAAACCAATAGTAGTAGCGGGTGGCACTCACGCTACTAGTAACACACGCATAGTAGTAGTGCAGGTGGCACCCGCGCTACTACTAACAGTTAGCTGTAGCGAGCTAGTAGTAGCTCGGGCACCGACGCTACTACTAGCTATTTAACCCATGCTACTAGTAGGCTTTTTCCTAATAGTGACCCGTTCAACTTGCTTTACGCCCTCCGTCATGCGCTTTATTCTTCCTTGGTTTTTCTGCAATACACACCATTCATGCAAATTTTTAATAATCAAGTTCACATGAACACAGGGATCAACCACCCTGTGATTATCAAAAACCAATCTGTTCCTTAGTTTCCACATCGTCCATAACATTGCAGATATTCCAACCGTCATGAGATTCTTTTCATTTTTTTAAATCTATATATTTATCCATTTCCCAAAAATGTCATTAATATTGTCAGGGATATCTTGCATATCAAAGGAACATTTCATGACCATCCATAACATTTTTGCCAATGTATAAAGAGATGATCCATATCCTCTTATTTTCCACAAAAGGAACAATTGTTGTCCCCTGCCACCCTCTTTTTCTTAATTTTTTTAGTGAGAATACTTTTTCTAAGCAACAGCCATAAGAACAATTTAACCTTGGGTGGCATCTTTGTTTTCCAAAGGAAATTGTAGGGATATTTAAAACCACTCTGAACCAGATGTTTATATCAGGTTTTAACAGTATATTTGCCATCCCCAGCAAGTGTCCATCGAATCTTATCTTGACATTTTTTTAAAGTCACATTCTCACACACCTCCCTAATGTGTTCCAACGACTCCCCCACCAGAGATCTCCTAAAACACACTTTGTCCAGCCCTTTGCTCAAAATATCTGATACTGACTTTTATTTATCAAAACATATGTTATATAGACGTGGATAACTGTCTTTCAAGGTTTTAGGTCCAATCCACCGGTCTTCCGAGAACCTGGTATTTTCATCATTCCCTATATCAAACTTACACAAGCAGAAGAAGAATTCCTTATGTTTCAACAGCTCCCCCCCAAAACTGTGAATCCCCATTTTTGCTCTTAACATTAGTGACACAATTTTTCTTGATATATTTGTTTCTCAGAATTTTTTTCCACATCCCATCTGTGTTATATGTTTTCCACCACCATTTACAAAGTAGAGCTCTGTTCATGAAGGCTAGGTTTTGGATGCCTAAACCTCCCATATCTTTTGGTTTACAAACCTCTGCCCATGTCACTAGGTGATACTTTCCCTTATCATTATTTTCTTGCCATAACAATCTAGCCCTAAAGAAATTCATTATTTTTTCCACACCCACACGCAGGCCATAAAAAGACATCATGAAGTATGGAATTCCAGTTAAAGAGGATTGTATCAAAGTCAGTCTCCCAGCACTACCTAACAACCTTCCTTGCCAGGTCCCACATTTCCTCTCCATTTTGTCTTCAGAAGGCTTCCAGTTTTTTTGTTCTTTTTTATCAATAGGAAGCCGTAGGTATTTCATAGGAAGTTCTCCCACAGGGCAAGTAAATATCCTAGAGTATTCATGTTTTTATCAACAGCTGCACCAAACAAAAAATCACTTTTATGAAAATTAATCTTCAAGCCAGACATTTGTTCAAATAGACATAATATGTATTTTAGATTGTAGGCACTTTCATAATCATCTTGCATTAGGAATATAGTATCATCTGCATATTGCAACATATTAATCCCCCCTTCTAGAGTATCAGCCAGCAGCCCTTTGATTAAGCCATCTTTTCTAGCATTTTCCATTAAAATGGCCAAGGCATCACCAGCTAAATTGAACATTAAAGGGGACAAAGAATCCGCTGTCTCAACCCTTTATGTGTAGGAAAGTAAGGGCCATAATTTTCATCAACTTTGATACAGACTTTTCCTCCTCTAATAGTACCCATAACCCAATCTATCCATACCGGGGAATCCTTTCCCCCTCAACATCTGAAGAACAAAAGGTCATTTGATTTTATCATAGGCTTTTTCAAAATCCACTTTCAACAACAGGGCACTCTGTTTTTTACATGAACACTGTTTAATGCTTCATGTAGCACCAGAACCCCCTCCATTATGTATCTCCCTTTAATAAAAGCAGTTTGTACTGGAGAAATTACAAAATCAACTACTAGATTAAGTTTGTTCATTAAGACCTTTGTAAAGATTTTAAAGCTTACATTCAGCAAGCATATAGGGCTAAATTTTTGTATCTGATTCACCTCCTTAGTCTTTGGCACCAGGGTAATAATTCCATAGTTCAATCTCTTAATGTCTAGGTCTCCATTATATAAGTCATCAAGCATTTGTTTGAACCGATTGTTCGGCTTGTCATTGGGGTAGTTCATTATTAATACTTTGTGTTAGGAAGACAAACCATGACAAGATTATATGATTTTGTAGGGATAGCGTTCTTTATCATTTTTATTTTTAAAGGCATGATTGTTTGTTGATATGCCTGATTATTGATGTCTTTATATCAAATTATAGACTATTACTTTGAATCATTCAGATCTAAATATTCATACCATAAAAGAGATTATATGACACACATGTTAGGTAGCATTTCACATCAAAAAATTTGTTTTTATCATTTACCTACTCGAGGAAGACCAGGAATTAAGCTTGGGGATGCTTCTATGTCTCCAACATATCTGTAATTTTTTGTTGTTTCATGCTATCATATTATCAATCTTGGATACTTTATATGACTTTTAATGCTATTTTATATCATTTTTTGACTAACCTATTAACCCAGCGCCTAGTGCCAGTTGTTGTTTTCTGCTTGTTTTTAGTTTTCCAAAACAAATCAGTACCAAATGGATTCCAAACGCTATGAAAATTGTTGAAGATTTTTTCCGGACAAGAGAGACCCTAGAAGCTTTGGGGGGAGACCAGACGGCAATCGAGGAGACAACAAGGCAACAGGGCGCCCCTGTTACCTTGTGGGCCCCACGAGGCTCCGTCTGACCTAATTCCACCTCTATAAATTCTCAAATATTGGGAAACCAACAGAGAGCCACTTGAAACCCTTTTTCCGCTGCCGCAAGTTTCTGTGCTTCTGCGATCCCATCTGGAGGCCTATTCTGGTACTCTGTCGGAGCGGGAATCGATCACGAAGAGCTTCTACATCATCCTTGCAGCCTTCCGATGATGCGTGTGTTGGGGAACGTAGCATGCAATTTCAAAAAAATTCCTACGCTCACGCAAGATCTATCTAGGAGATCATAGCAACGAGAGGGGGAGAGTGTGTGCACGTACCCTCGTAGACCGAAAGTGGAAGCGTTAGGTTAACGCGGTTGATATAGTCGAACGTCTTCACGATCCAAGTACTGAACGTACAGCACCTCGGAGTTCAGCACACGTTCAGCTCGATGACGTCCCTCGAACTCTTGGTCCAGCAGAGGGTTGAGGGAGAGTTTCGTCAGCACGACGGCGTGGTGACGGTGATGGTGATGTGATCCGCACAGGGCTTTGCCTAAGCACTACGACTAAGAGAACAATTGATGTGTCTTTGGGGTGCCCCCCGCCCCCGTATATAAAGGAGGGGAGGAGGAGGTGGCCGGCCTAAGGGGTGGCGCGCCATGGGGGGGAGTCCTACTAGGACTCCACTCCTAGTAGGATGTGGCCCCCCTTCCTTCCAACCGAGAGGAGAAAGGGGAAAGAGGGGAGAGGGAGAAGGAAAGGGGGGGCCCACCCCTTGTCCAATTCAGATTGGGAAAGGGGGAGGTGTGCGCCACCTCTCGTGGCCTGCCACCTCTTCTCCACTATGGCCCATGAGGCCCATTAACTTTCCCGGGGGGTTCCGATAGCCTCCCGGTACTCCGAAAAATCCCCGAACCTCTTCGGAACCATTCCGGTGTCCGTATATAACCTTCCAATATATCGATCTTTACCTCTCAACCATTTCGAGACTCCTCGTCATGTCTGTGATCTCATCCGGGACTCCGGACAAACTTCGGTCACCAAAACACACAACTCAATACAAATCGTCATCGAACGTTAAGCGTGCGGACCCTACGGGTTCGAGAACTATGTAGACATGACCGAGACACATCTCTGTTCAATAACCAATAGCAGAACCTGGATGCTCATATTGGTTCCTACATATTCTACGAAGATATTTATCGGTCAAACCGCAATAACAACATACGTTATTCCCTTTGTCATCGGTATGTTACTTGCCCGAGATTCGATCGTCGGTATCATCATGCCTAGTCCAATCTCGTTACCGACAAGTCTCTTTACTTGTTCCGTAATGCATCATCCCGTAACTAACTCATTAGTCACATTGCTTGCAAGGCTTATAGTGATGTGCATTACTGAGAGGGCCCAGAGATACCTCTCCAATACTCGGAGTGACAAATCCTAATCTCGATCTATGCCAACCCAACAAACACCTTCGAAGACACCTGTAGAGCATCTTTATAATCACCCGGTTATGTTGTGACGTTTGATAGCACACAAGGTGTTCCTCTGGTATTCGGGAATTGCATAATCTCATAGTCATAGGAATATGTATAAGTCATGAAGAAAGCAATAGCAATAGAAATTAACGATCGTTATGCTACGATGGGTCTTGTCCATCACATCATTCTCCTAATGATGTGATCCTGTTCATCAAATGACATCTCATGTCTATGGTCAGGAAACTTAACCATCTTTGATTAACGAGCTAGTCTAGTAGAGGCTTACTAGGGACACGATGTTTGCCTATGTATCCACACCTGTATCAAATTTCCAGTTAATACACAATTCTAGCATGAATAATAAACATTTATCATGATATAAGGAAATATAAATAACAACTTTATTATTGCCTCTAGGGCAAATTTCCTTCATTCTCCCACTTGCACTAGAGTCAATAATCTAGTTCACATCGTCATGTGATTTAACACCAATAGTTCACATCACCATGTGATTAATAACCACAGTTCACATCGCCATGTGACCAACACTGAAAGGGTTTACTAGAGTCAATAATCTAGTTCACATCGCTATGTGATTAACACCCAAAGAGTACTAAGGTGTGATCATGTTTTGCTTGTGAGAGAAGTTTAGTCAACGGGTCTGCCACATTCGGAGCCGTATTTATTTTGCAAATATTCTATGTCTACAATGCTTTGCATGGAGCTACTCTAGCTAATTGCTCCCAGTTTCAATATGTATCCAGATTGAGACTCGAGTCATCCGGATTGGTGTAAAAGCTTGCATCGACATATCTCTTTACGATGAACTCTTTATCACCTCCATAACTGAGAAATATTTCCTTAGTCCTCTTAGGTAACTAAGGATAACTTTGACCGCAGTCCAGTGATCCACTCCTGGATCACTATCGTACCCCCCTTGCCAAACTCATGGCAAGGTACACAACAGGCTTGTTACACAGCATGTCATACTTTATAGAACCTATGACTGAGGCATAGGGAATGACTATCATTCTCTCTCTATCTTCTGCCGTGGTCCGGTTTTGAGTCTTACTCAACTTCATACCTTACAACTCAGGCAAGAACTCCTTCTTTGACTGATTCATTCTGAACTCTTTCAAAATGTTATCAAGGTATGTACTCGTCGAAAGTCTTATCAAGCGTCTTGATCTATCTTTATCGATCTTGATGCCCAATATGTAAGTAGCTTTACCGAGATCTTTCTTTGAAAAACTCCTTTCAAATACTCCTTTATGCTTTCCAGAAAATTCTACATTATTTCCGATCAACAATATGTCATTCACATATACTTATCAAAAAGGTTGTAGTGCTCCCACTCACTTTCTTGTAAATAGAGGCTTCACCGCAAGTCTGTATAAAACTACATGCTTTGATCAACTCATCAAAGCGTATATTCCAACTCCGAGATGCTTGCACCAGTCCATAGATGGATCGCTGGAGCTTGCACACTTTGTTAGCACCTTTAGAATTGAGAAAACCTTCTGGTTGCATCATATACAACTCTTCTTTAATAAATCCATTAAGGAATGCAGTTTTGACATCCATTTGCCAGATTTCATAAAATGGGGCAATTGCTAACATGATTCGGACAGACTTTAAGCATCAATACGAGTGAGAAAATCTCATCGTAGTCAACACCTTGAACTTGTCGAAAAAACTTTTTACGACAATTCGAGCTTTGTAGATAGTAACACTATTATCAGCGTCCATCTTCCTCTTGAAGATACATTTATTCTCAATGGCTTGCCGATCATCGGGCAAGTCAACCAAAGTCCATACTTTGTTCTCATACATGGATCCCATCTCATATTTCATGGCCTCAAGCCATTTTTGGGAATCTGGGTTCATCATCGCTTTCTCATAGTTCGTAGGTTCGTCATGGTCTAGTAACACGACTTCCAGAATAGGATTACCATACCACTCTGGTGCGAAACATACTCTGGTTGACCTACGAGGTTCGGTAGTAACTTAATCTAAAGTTTCATGATCATTATCATTAGCTTCCTCACTAGTTGGTGCAGGCATCACGGGAATGGTTTTCTGTGATGAGCTACTTTTCAATTCGAGAGAAGGTACAATTACCTCATCAAGTTCTATTTTCCTCCCACTCACTTCTTTAGAGAGAAACTCCTTCTCTAGAAAGGATCCATTCTTAGCAACAAAGATCTTGCCTTCGGGTCTGTGATAGAAGGTGTACCCAACAGTTTCTTTTCGGTATCCTATGAAGACACACTTCTCTGATTTGGGTTCGAGTTTATCGGGCTGAAACTTTTTCACATAAGCATCGCAACCCCAAACTTTAAGAAACGACAGCTTAGGTTTCTTGCTAAACCACAGTTCATACGGTGTCGTCTCAACGGTTTAGATGGTGCCCTATTTAACGTGAATGCAGCTGTCTCTAATGCATAACCCCAAAACGATAGTGGTAAATCGGTAAGAGACATCATAGGTTGCACCATATCTAATAAAGTATGGTTACGAGGTTCAGACACACCATTATGCTGTGGTGTTCCAGGTGGCATGAGTTTGTGAAACTATTCCACATTGTTTTAATTGAAGGCCAAACTCGTAACTCAAATATTCGCCTCCGCGATCAGATCGTAGAAACTTTATTTTCTTTGTTACGATGATTCTCAACTTCACTCTGAAATTCATTGAACTTTTCAAATGTTTCAGACTTGTGTTTCATTAAGTAGATATACCCATATCTTCTCAAATCATCTGTGAAGGTCAGAAAATAACGATACCCGCCGCGAGCCTCAACACTCATCGGACCGCATACATCGGTATGTATTATTTCCAATAAGTCAGTGGCTCGCTCCATTGTTCTAGAGAACGGAGTCTTAGTCATCTTGCCCTTGAGGCATGGTTCGCAAGCATCAAATGATTCATAATCAAGTGATTCCAAAAGTCCATCCGCATTGAGTTTCTTCATGCGCTTTACACCAATATGACCTAAATGGCAGTGCCACAAATATGTTACACTATCATTATCAACTTTGCATCTTTTGGCATCAATATTATGAATATGTGTATCACTACGATCGAGATTCAATAAACCATTCATCTTGGGTGTATGACCTCAGAAGGTTTTATTCATGTAAACAGAATAACAATTATTCTTTGACTTAAATGAATAACCGCATTGCAATAAACATGATCCAATTATATTCATGCTCAACGCAAACACCAAATAACATTTATTTAAGGTTCAACACTAACCCCGAAGGTAAAGGGAGTGTGCGATGGTGATCTTATCAACCTTGGAATTACTTCCAACACACATCGTCACCTCACCCTTAACTAGTATCTGTTCATTTTGCAACTCCTGTTTCGAGTTACAAATCATTGCCAATTGAACCGGTATCAAAATACCGAGGGGCTACTATGAACACTAGTAAAGTACACATCAATAACATGTATATCAAATATAACTTTGTTCACTTTGCCATCATTCTTATCCACGAAGTATTTGGGGCAGTTCCGCTTCTAGTGAACATTTTCTTTGTAGTAGAATCACTCAGTTTAAGGCTTGGGTCTAGCTTTGGGTTTCTTCATGGGAGTGGAAACTTGCTTGCCATTCCTCTTGAAGTTCCCTTTCTTTCCCTTGCCCTTTTTCTTGAAACTAGTGGTCTTGTCAACCATCAACAGTTGATGCTCTTTCTTGATTTCTACCTTCGCCGATTTCAGCATCGCGAAGAGCTTGGGAATCGTTTTCGTCATCCCTTGCATATTATAATTTATCACGAAGTTCTAGTAGCTTGGTGATAATGACTAGAGAACTCTGTCAATCACTGTCTTATCTAGAAGATTAACTCCCACTTGATTCAAATGATTGTAGTACCCAGACATTCTGAGCACATGCTCACTAGCTGAGCTATTCTCCTCCATTTTGTAGGCAAAGTACTTGTCAGAGGTTACATACCTCTCGACTCGGGCATGAGTCTGTAATACCAATTTCAGCTCTTGGAACATCTTATATGCTCCATGGCGTTCAAAACATTTTTGAAGTCCCAGTTCTAAGCCGTAAAGCATGGCGCACTAAACTATAGTAGTCATCATATCGAGCTTGCCAAACGTTCATAACGTTTGCATCTGCTCCTGCAATAGGTCCGTCACCTAGCGGTGCATTAAGTACATAATTCTTCTGTGCAGCAATGATAATAATCCTCATATCACGGACCCAGTCCGCATCATTGCTACTATCATCTTTCAACTTGTTTTTCTCTAGGAACATATCGAAAATAAACGGGGAGCTACATCGCAAGCTATTGATCTACAACATAGATATGCAAATACTATCAGGACTAAGTTCATGATAAATTAAGTTCAATTAATCATATTACTTAAGAACTCCCACTTAGATAGACATCCCTCGAGTTATCTAAATGATCACGTGATCCATATCAACTAAACCATGTCCGATCATCACATGAGATGGAGTAGTTTTCAATGGTGAACCTCTCTATGTTGATCATATCTACTATATGATTCACGTTCGACCTTCCGGTCTCAGTGTTCCGAGGCCATGTATGTACATGCTAGGCTCGTCAAGTTTAACCTGAGTATTATGCACGTGCAAAACTGTCTTGCACCCGTTGTATGTGAACATAGAGCTTATCACACCCGATCATCACGTGGTGTCTCGGCACGACGAACTGTCGCAACGGTGCATACTCAGGAAGAACACTTATACCTTGAAATTTAGTGAGGGATCATCTTATAATGCTACAACTGTACTAAGAAAAATAAGATGCATAAAAGATAACCATCACATGCAATCAAAATATGTGACATGATATGGCCATCATCATCTTGTGCCTTTGATCTCCATTTCCAAAGCACCGTCATGATCTCCATTGTCACCGGCTTGACACCTTGATCTACATCATAGCGTCGTTGTCGCTTCACCAACTATTGCTTCTGCAACTATCGCTAACGCATAGTGATAAAGTAAAGCAATTACATGGTGATTGCATTTCATACAATAAAGCGACAACCATGAGGCTCCTGCCAGTTGCCGACAACTTTTAAAAAACATGATCATCTCATACAATAACGTATATGTCATCATGTCTTGACCATATCACGTCACAACATGCCCTGCAAAAACAAGTTAGACGTCCTCTACTTTGTTTTTGCAAGTTTTACGTGGCTGCTACGGGCTTCTAGCAAGAACTGTTCTTACCTACGCATCAGAACCACAACGATTTTTCGTCAAGTGTGCTGTTTTAACCTTCAACAAGGACCGGCCGTAGTCAAATTCGATTCAACTAAAGTTGGAGAAACAGACACCCGCCAGCCACCTGTGTGCAAAGCATGTCGGTAGAACCAGTCTCACAAACGTGGTCATGTAATGTTGGTCCGGGCCGCTTCATCCAACAATACCGCCGAATCAAAGTAAGATGTTGGTGGTAAGCAGTATGACTATTATCGCCCACAACTCTTTGTGTTCTACTCGTGCATATCATCTACGGATAGACCTGGCTCGGATGCCACTGTTGGGGAACGTAGCATGCAATTTCAAAAAAATTCCTACGCTCGCGCATGTCTATCTAGGAGATGCATAGCAACGAGAGGGGAGAGTGTGTCCACGTACCCTTGTAGACCGAAAGCAGAAGCGTTAGGTTAACGCGGTTGATGTAGTCGAACGTCTTCACGATCCAACCGATCCAAGTACCGAACATACGGCACCTCCGAGTTCAGCACACGTTCAGCTCGATGACGTCCCTCGAACTCTTGATCCAGCAGAGGGTTGAGGGAGAGTTCCATCAGCACGACGGCGTGGTGATAGTGATGGTGACGTGATCAACGCAGGGCTTCGCCTAAGCACTATGACGCTATGACCGGAGGAGTAAACTGTGGAGGGGGACAACGCACATGGCTAAGAGAACAATTGATGTGTCTTTGGGGTGCCCCCCACCCCCGTATATAAAGTAGGGGAGGAGGTGGTTGAGGGAGTCCTGGATTAGGGGGTCCCCGGGTGTCTGGGCTATGTGACGTGGGCCGGACTGGTGGGCCGTGAAGATACAAGATAGAAGGCTTCCTCCCGTGTACGGATGGGATTCTCCTTGGCGTGGAAGGCAAGCTTGGCGTTCGGATATGAAGATTCCTTTCTCTGCAAACCGACTTTGTACAATCCTAGCCCCCTCCGGTGTCTGTATAAACAGGAGGTTTTAGTCCGTAGTGGCAATCATAATCATACCGGCTAGACATCTAGGGTTTAGCCATTACGATCTCGAGATAGATCAACTCTTGTAACCTCTATACTCATCAAAGTCAATCAAGAAGGAAGTAGGGTATTACCTCCATTAAGAGGGCCCGAACCTGGGTAAACATCGTTTCCCCTGTCTCCTGTTACCTTCGATCCTTAGACGCACAGTTCGGGACCCCCTACCCGAGATCTGCCGGTTTTGACACCGACATTGGTGCTTTCATTGAGAGTTCCTCTGTGTTGTCGACAGAAGGTTCGATGGCTCGTTTGATCATCCACAATGATGCTATTTCGGGGGAGGTTTCCCCCGGGCCAGATTTTCGTATTCGGCGGCTTCACGCTGCGTGCCAACTCGATTGGCCACCTCGAGCAGATCGACAGCTACGCCCCTAGTCATCAGATCAGTTTCGGGAACCTAAACTACGTCGGCGATATCCGAGGAGACTTGATCTTCGAAGGATTGGCGGCCCCGACCGCCACTCTGGCCCTAGATCCAGAGCAGAACACCGGGTCCGGAGACGGGAATTCAGAGCCCTCCGGACTCCCTGCCATTATGGAGCTTGCTACCGGAGATCCGGAGGAGATGGCGTCATCGGCAAACCCAAATACGAACCGAGCCCTCCTTACCACTGAAGCGCCGGACACTCCGCCGGGCTCTAAGTCTGAACTCTCGAGATCCGTGTCAAGCGGGCGCCGCCAGGAGGCTCCAACTCCGGACAGCCCCGCGGACTCTCGTTTCTCTGTCCAACCCTCACCATTAAACGAGGCTCTGGACTTAATGCGATCACTCGCCATCACGGAAGGATCGCTTCCGAATTATGCTTGGCCCAGACTAGGGGCTGAGAGCGGGGAACTTTACATCCCACTGCTACCTCTTGAGCTTGCGTTGGTTTTTCCCTTGAAGAGGAAAGGGTGATGCAACAAAGTAGCGTAAGTATTTCCCTCAGTTTTTGAGAACCAAGGTATCAATCCAGTAGGAGACTACACACAAGTCACCTCGTACCTACACAAACAAATAAGAACCTTGCAACCAACGCGATAAAGGGGTTGTCAATCCTTCACGACCACTTGCAAAAGTGAGATCTGATAGAGATAATAAGATAAATATTTTATGATATAGATTGAAAGTAAAGATTGCAAAGTAAAAATAGATTGGAAACTTATATAATGGAAAATAGACCCGGGGGCCATAGGTTTCACTAGTGGCTTCTCTCAAGATAGCATAAGTATTACGGTGGGTGAACAAATTACTCTCGAGCAATTGATAGAAAAGTGCATAGTCATGAGAATATCTAGGCATGATCATGTATATAGGCATCACGTCCGCGACAAGTAGACCAAAACGATTCTGCATCTACTACTATTACTCCACACATCGACCGCTATCCAGCATGCATCTAGAGTATTAAGTTCATAAGAACAGAGTAACACATTAGGCAAGATGACATGATGTAGAGGGATAAACTCAAGCAATATGATATAAACCCCATCTTTTTATCCTCGATGGCAACAATACAATACGTGCCTTGCTGCCCCTACTATCACTGGGAAAGGACACCACAAGATTGAACCCAAAGCTGAGCACTTCTCCCATTGCAAGAAAGATCAATCTAGTAGGCCAAACCAAACTGATAATTCGAAGAGACTTGCAAAGATAACAAATCATACATAAAAGAATTCAAAGAAGATTCAAATATTGTTCATAGATAATCTTGATCATAAACCCACAATTCATCGGATCTCGACAAACACACCGCAAAAAGAATTACATCGAATAGATCTCCAAGAAGATCGAGGAGAACTTTGTGCTGAGATCCAAAGAGAGAGAAGAAGCCATCTAGCTAATAACTATGTACCCGAAGGTCTGTGGTAAACTACTCACAGATCATCGGAGAGGCTATGGTGTTGATGTAGAAGCCCTCCGTGATCGATTCCCCCTCCGACGGAGCGCCGGAAAAGGCCCCAAGATGGGATCTCACAGGTACAGAAGGTTGTGGCGGTGGAAATAGGGTTTCGTGGTGCTCCTGGATGTTTTCGGGGTATATGGGTATATATAGGAGGAAGAAGTAGGTCGGTGGAGCTGCGAGGGGCCACGAGGGTGGGGGCGCGCCCAGGGGGGCAGGCGCGCCTCCCTGCCTCGTGGCCTCCTCGCTTCTTTCTTGACGTCCACTCCAAGTCTCCTGGATCATGTTTGTTCCAAAAATCACTCTCCCGAAGGTTTCATTCCGTTTGGATTCCGTTTGATATTCCATTTCTGCGAAACACTGAAATAGGCAAAAGCAGCAATTTGCACTAGGCCTTCGGTTAATAGGTTAGTCCCAGAAATAATATAATAGTGTATAATAAAGCCCATTAAACATCCAAAACAGATAATATAATAGCATGGAAGAATCAAAAACTATAGATACGTTGGAGACGTATCAAGCATCCCCAAGCTTAATTCCTGCTCGTCCTTGAGTAGGTAAATGATAAAAACAGAATTTTTGATGTGGAATGCTACCTAACATAATTTTCTAACTAATTCTCTTTATTGTGGCATGAACGTTCAGATCCGAGAGATTCAAGATAAAAGTTTAATATTGACATAAAAATAATAATACTTCAAGCATACTAACTAAGCAATTATGTCTTCTCAAAATAACATGGACAAAGAAAGTTCATCCCTACAAAATCATATAGTTTGGTCATGCTCCATTTTCGTCACACAAGAATGCTCTCATCATGCACAACCCCGATGACAAGCCAAGCAATTGTTTCATACTTTAGTAGTCTCAAACTTTTTTCAACTTTCACGCAATACATGAGCGTGAGCCATGGATATAGCACTATAGGTGGAATAGAGTATGATGATGGGTGTTATTTGGAGAAGACAAAAAAGGAGAAAGTCTCACATTGACGTGGCTAATCAACGGGCTAGGGAGATGCCCATCAATTGATGTCAATGCAAGGAGTAGGGATTGCCATGCAACAGATGCACTAGAGCTATAAATATATGAAAGCCCAACAAAAGAAACTAAGTGGGTGTGCATCCAACTTGCTTGCTCATGAAGACCTAGGGCATTTGAGGAAGCCCATTGTTGGAATATACAAGCCAAGTTCTATAATGAAAAATTCCCACTTGTATATGAAAGTGACAAAACAAGAGACTCTCTATCATAAAATCATGGTGCTACTTTGAAGCACAAGTGTGGAAAAAAGGATAGTAGCATTGTCCCTTTTTATTTCTTTTCCTTTTTTAGGGCCTTTCTCTTTTTTTGGCCTTTCTTCTTTTTTTTTTATTTGGGACAATGCTCTATTAATGATGATCATCACACTTCTATTTATTTACAACTCAATGATTACAACTCGATACTAGAACAAAATATGACTCTATCTAAATGCCTCCGACGGTGTACCGGGATGGGCAAGGAATCAAGAGTGACATGTATGATAAATTATGCATGGTGGCTTTGCCACAAATACGATGTCAACTACATGATCATGCAAGGCAATATGACAATGATGAAGCGTGTCATAATAAATGAAACGGTGGAAAGTTGTATGGCAATATATCTCGGAATGACTATGGAAATGCCATAATATGTAGGTATGGTGGCTGTTTTGAGGAAGATATAAGGAGGTTTATGTGTGATAGAGCGTATCATATCACGGGGTTTGGATGCACCGACGAAGTTTGCACCAACTCTCAAGGTGAGAAAGGGCAATGCACAGTACCGAATAGGCTAGCAATGATGGAAAGGTGAGAGTGTGTATAATCCATGGACTCAACATTAGTCATAAAGAACTCACATACTTATTGCAAAAATCTACAAGTCATCAAAAACCAAGCATTACGCGCATGCTCCTAGGGGGATAGATTGGTAGGAAAAGGCCATCGCTCGTCCCCAACCGCCACTCATAAGGATGACAATCAAAGAACACCTCATGCTTCAAATTTGTCACACAACGTTTACCATACGTGCATGCTACGGGAATTGCAAACTTCAACACAAGTATTTCTGAAATTCACAACTACTCAACTAGCACGACTCTAATATTGCCATCTTCATATCTCAAAACAATCATCAAGTATCAAACTTCTCATAGTATTCAATGCACTTTTTATGAAAGTTTTTATTATACCCACCTTGGATGCCTATCACATTAGGACTAATTTTATAGCCAAAGTAAATTACCATGCTGTTCTAAAGGACTCTCAAAATGATATAAGTGAAGCATGAGAGATCAATATTCTATAAAATAAAACCACCACCGTGCTCTAAAAGATATAAGTGAAGCACTAGAGCAAAATTATCTAGCTCAAAAGATATAAGTGAAGCACATAGAGTATTCTAATAAATTCCGATTCATGTGTGTCTCTACCAAAAGGTGTTTACAGCAAGGATGATTGTGGTAAACTAAAAAGCAAAGACTCAAATCATACAAGACGCTCCAAGCAAAACACATATCATGTGGTGAATAAAAATATAGCCTCAAGTAAAGTTACCGATAGACGAAGACGAAAGAGGGGATGCCTTCCGGGGCATCCCCTAGCTTAGGCTTTTGGTTGTCCTTGAATTTTACCTTGGGGTGCCTTGGGCATCCCCAAGCTTAGGCTCTTGCCACTCCTTATTCCATAATCCATCAAATCTTTACCCAAAACTTGAAAACTTCACAACACAAAACTCAACAGAAAAAATCTCATGAGCTCCGTTAGCGAAAGAAAACAAACCACCACTTCAAGGTACTGTAATGAACTCATTATTTATCTATATTGGTGTTAAACCTACTGTATCCCAACTTCTCTATGGGTTATACCCTCCGATACTAGCCATAGATTCATCAAAATAAGCAAACAACACACGAAAAACAGAACAATATGTAGTAATCTGTATCAAACGTATACTTCTGGAACTCCAAAAATTCTGAAATAAATTGCTTGACGTGAGGAATTTGTCTATTAATCATCTGCAAAAATAATCAACCTAAAATCACTCTCCAGTAAAAATAATGGCAGCTAATCTCGTGAGTGCTAAAGTTTCTGGTTTTTACACCAAGATCAAAAAGACTTCACCCAAGTCTTCGCAAAGGTTCTACTTGGCACAAACACTAATTAAAACATAAAAACACATCTAAACAGAGGCTAGATGAATTATTTATTACTAAACATAACCAAAAAGCAAGAAACAAAAATAAAATTGGGTTGCCTCCCAACAAGCGCTATCGTTTAACGCCCCTAGCTAGGCAAAAAAGCAAGGGTTGATCTAGGTATTATCATCTTTGGTAGGCAATTCTTCAATAGAACACTTATAACCCTTAGGAGTTTCCTTATTTTTATTAATGATTAAACTACTAGGCAAGAATCGAGAAAATCATTTGTAGCAAAAGGTTCCTTAATGATAGCGAGAAAGTTGGGGTGAACACTTATGGATTTGAGATCCGCATTTTCCTTACTAGAAGTTTCACCCTTATTTTTAGGAACATACATTAGTTTGGAAATTTTAGCATTAGGAGGTTTTGGAGTATTTTTCACGGAAGAAAAGGCAGACCCTAAGTTGGTAATAATATCTTCAATTTTCTCAATTCTTGTGGAATCTTGATCTATCTTTTCGTTAACTATGGGTTCCTTTTCTTTAAAAAATCTCAGAGTAACTCCTACCTTAGATCCATATTGGGTAATTTGGTTGTGGATCTTTTTATCCAAATTTTCAATCAACTCTACAGTGGCAACTTTATTTTCAATAATTTCAAGCCTTTGCATCACATGCTCCAAAGTTAAAATAGTTCCATTAACCAAAAGAGGTGGGGGCCAAACAAATTTATCATAGCATTATAAGAATCAAAAGTATGGCTACCCATGAAATTCCCTCCGGTAAGGGTATCAAGAATATATCTGTTCCAAGGAGTGATGCCTACATAAAAATCATGAAGAAGAACGGAATTAGATTGCTTCCTAGTAGATCTATTCTGAGCATTGCAAATTCTATGCCAAGCATCTTTTAGATTTTCTCCCTCCCTTTGTTTAAAATTAAGAACTTCATGATCGGGAGTACTAACAATGATAGAAGGACTAGCCATAACGACACAAGGCGACACAAGAAGCAAGTGAAAAGAGACGAACTGAAAAGGAGGGCGAATAAAATGGCAAAGGTGAAGTGGGGGAGAGGAAAATGAGAGGCAAATGGCAAATAATGTAATGCGAGGGATAAGAGTTGTGATGGGTGCTTGGTATATCTTGACTTGGCGTAGATCTCCCCAGCAACGGCGCCAGAAATCGCATGTTGGCGGGAGATAAAATCTTGACTTGACTTGGTGTAAGCCTCCCCGGCAACGGCGCCAGAAATCCTTCTTGCTACCTCTTGAGCTTGTGTTGCTTTTTCCCTTGAAGAGGAAAGGGTGATGCAGCAAAGTAGTGTAAGTATTTCCCTCAGTTTTTGAGAACCAAGGTATCAATCCAGTAGGAGACTACACACAAGTCGCCTCGTACCTACACAAACAAACAAGAACCTTGCAACCAACGCGATAAAGGGGTTGTCAATCCCTTCACGACCACTTGCAAAAGTGAGATCTGATAAAGATAATAAGATAAATATTTTTGGTATTTTTATGATATAGATTGAAAGTAAAGATTGCAAAGTAAAAATAGATTGGAAACTTATATAATGAAAAGTAGACCCGGGGGCCATAGGTTTCACTAGTGGCTTCTCTCAAGATAGCATAAGTATTACGGTGGGTGAACAAATTACTCTCGAGCAATTGATAGAAAAGTGCATAGTTATGAGAATATCTAGGCATGATCATGTATATAGGCATCACGTCCGCGACAAGTAGACCGAAACGATTCTGCATCTACTACTATTACTCCACACATCGACCGCTATCCAGCATGCATCTAGAGTATTAAGTTCATAAGAACAGAGTAACGCATTAGGCAAGATGACATGATGTAGAGGGATAAACTCAAGCAATATGATATAAACCCCATCTTTTTATCCTCGATGGCAATAATACAATACGTGCCTTGCTGCCCCTGCTGTCACTGGGAAAGGACACCGCAAGATTGAACCCAAAGCTAAGCACTTCTCCCATTGCAAGAAAGATCAATCTAGTATGCCAAACCAAACTGATAATTCGAAGAGACTTGCAAAGATAAAAAATCATACGTAAAAGAATTCAGAGAAGATTCAAATATTGTTCATAGATAATCTTGATCATAAACCCACAATTCATCGGATCTCGACAAACACACCGCAAAAAGAATTACATCGAATAGATCTCCAAGAAGATCGAGAAGAACTTTGTATTGAGATCCAAAGAGAGAAAAGAAGCCATCTAGCTAATAACTATGGACCCGAAGGTCTTTGGTAAACTACTCACACATCATCGGAGAGGCTATGGTGTTGATGTAGAAGCCCTCCATGATCGATTCCCCCTCCTTGGAGCGCCGGAAAAGGCCCCAAGATGGGATCTCACGGGTACAGAAGGTTGCGGCGGTGGAAATAGGGTTTCGTGGTGCTCTTGGATGTTTTCGGGGTATATAGGTCGGTGCAGCTGCGAGGGGCCCATCAGGGTGGGGGCGCGCCCAGGGGGGCAGGCGCGCCTCCCTGCCTCGTGGCCTCCTCGCTTCTTTCTTGACGTCCATTCCAAGTCTCCTGGATCACGTTTGTTCCAAAAATCACTCTCCCGAAGGTTTCATTCCGTTTGGATTCCGTTTGATATTCCTTTTCTGCGAAACACTGAAATAGGCAAAAAACAGCAATTTGCACTGGCCCTTCGGTCAATAGGTTAGTCCCAAAAATAATATAAAAGTCTATAATAAAGCCCATTAAACATCCAAAACAGATAATATAATAGCATGGAGCAATCAAAATTTATAGATACGTTGGAGACGTATCACCCACCCACCACCCACTTCATAGCCACTGTCGAAGATCTAACCGACATGCTGGACTACGCCTCCGAAGACATCGACGGTATGGACGACGATGCCGGAGACGAACAAGGCCAAAACCCTCCGTTTACCGAACGATGGACGACCACCTCCACATACGACGTGTACATGGTGGACACACCCAAAGAGGATGGCGACGATGGAAGGAGGATCCGGTTAAGGACAAGCCTGTCGAAGCCCCTCCGAAGCGTCGACGTCAGCGGCGCCGCTCAAAATCGCGTTGCGACAAAGACGGCAATACCGGCACCGAAGATAATAATACTCCGGAGAATGCCGAAGACCCTGAAACCCCTGTAGAGCCAACATCCGAACATGATGATTGGGAGGATGGGCAAGTAAACCCCGACAATCCTGTCGGGAACGAGGACTCGGAGGACAATAACTACCTACCGATCTCCAAAGAGGATACGAGCCTCGGCGACGAAGATTTTATCATGCCAGAGGAACCCCTCGAACAAGAGCGCTTTAAGTGCCGACTAATCGCCACCGCAAGAAGCCTGAAAAAGAAGCAGCAGTAGCTTCAGGCTGATCGGGATTTGCTCAATGACAGATGTACTAACGTCCTGGCAGTCGAGGAATATGGCCTCGAACGCCCAACAAAGAGCTACCCGAAGCGCAAGCTGCTACCCCAATTCGACGATGAGGCCCTGGAGCCCATACCACCAACGCGTGGCGCTGCTGACAGACCTGACCGACCACCACGTGGCCGGGACAGAGCGGCAACGCAAGCCGAGCACCAGCCCGCACCACCTTGCCGTAAAGGCAGGGGAACAACAGCTCCGGGATACACATATGACCTACGACAGGACCTGGACAATAGAGCCGGTCAAACCAGATCAATCTATGGATCAAGGGGACATGCCCCAGCGCTAGAGGACGGCCGTCAGGCCTGGCGCGACAAGCACAACCTCACTCGGGCCGAAAATCGCATATGAACTTCATCCGAACTGCGTCGCGACATTGCCCGATGCAGAGGCGCCGCACACCCCCTATGCTTCACCGACGAGGTAATGGAGCACCTGTTCCCAGAAGGGTTTAAACCCGTGAAGATCGACTCATACGAAGGCACGACGGACCCCGTAGTCTGGATTGAAGATTTTCTTCTCCACATACACATGGCTCGCGGTGACGACCTACATGCCATCAAATATCTTCCCTTGAAACTTAAGGGACCAGCACGGCACTGGTTAAACAGCCTCCAGAAAATTCTATTGGCAGCTGGGAAGATTTGGAAGATGCCTTTAGAGACAACTTCCAAGGTACCTACGTACGCCCCCCGGACGCCGATAACCTCAGTCACATAGTCCAGCAACCCGGAGAGTCAGCCCGGAAACTCTGGACAAGGTTCTTAGTTAAAAATAACCAAATTGTTGACTGTTCGGACGCTGAAGCCCTTGCGGCCTTTAAACACAGCGTCCGCCACGAATGGCTCGCCCGACACCTCGGCCAAGAAAAGCCGAAGTCCATGGCAGCCCTTACCACACTAATGACCCGCTTTTGCACGGGAGAAGACAACTCGCTAGCCCGCATAAGCAATAAAACCAGCGACCCTGGCACCTCTGAAGCTAGGGATGGCAATGGCAAACCATGACACAACAAGCACAAGCGTCGAATCAACAACGAAAGTACCAAAGAAACAATGGTCAATGCTGGATTCAGCGGCTCTAAATCCGGTCAACGGAAGAAGCCATTCAAAGGAAACAGAGATGGTCCATCTAGTTTGGACAGAATACTCGATCGGCCTTGCCAAATTCACGGCACCCTCGATAAGCCTGCCAATCATACCAACAGAAACTGCTGGGTCTTCAAATAGGTCGGCAAGATTAACGCTGAACATAAAGGGAAAGGGCCGCCCAGTGAGGACGACGACGAAGAGCCTCACCCACCGAACACGGCGGGCAGAGGAAATCCCCCCCTGAGGTAAAAACGGTGAATATGATATATGTCACACATATCCCCAAGTGGGAGCGCAAGAGCGCGTTAAGGGACGTCTATGCGATAGAGCCAGTCGCCCCAAAATTCAATTCGTGGTCAGCGTCTCCGGTCACTTTCGATCGCAGAGACCATCCGACTAGCATCCGTCACGGAGGCTCGGCCGCGTTGGTACTTGATGACCCACAAGTATAGGGGATCTATCGTAGTCCTTTCGATAAGTAAGAGTGTCGAACCCAAGGAGGAGCAGAAGGAAATGATAAGCGGTTTTCAGCAAGGTATTCTCTACAAGCACTGAAATTATCGGTAACAGGTAGTTTTGTGATAAGGTAATTAGTAACGGGTAACAAGTAATGCAAGTAAACAGGGTGCAGCAAGATGGCCCAATCCTTTTTGTAGCAAAGGACAAGCCTGGGCAAACTCATATATAGAGATAAGCGCTCCCGAGGACACATGGGAATTATCGTCAAGCTAGTTTTCATCACGCTCATATGATTCGCGTTCGTTACTTTGATAATTTGGTATGTGGGTGGACCGGTGCTTGGGTGCTGCCCTTTCTTGGACAAGCATCCCACTTATGATTAACCCCTATTGCAAGCATCCGCAACTACAAAAGAAGTATTAAGGTAAACCTAACCATAGCATGAAACATATGGATCCAAATCAGCCCCTTACGAAGCAACTCATAAGCTAGGGGTTTAAGCTTCTGTCACTCTAGCAACCCATCATCTACTTATTACTTCCCAATGCCTTCCTCTAGGCCCAAAAAATGGTGAAATGTCATGTAGTCGACATTCACATAACACCACTAGAGGAAAGACAACATACATCTCATCAAAATATCGAACGAATACCAAATTCACATGACTACTAATAGCAAGACTTCTCTCATGTCCTCAGGAACAAACGTAACTACTCACAAATCATATTCATGTTCATAACCATAGGGTATTAATATGCATAATGGATCCGAACATATGATCTTCCACCAAATAAACCAACTAGCATCAACTACAAGGAGTAATCAACACTACTAGCAACCCACAGGTACCAATCTGAGGCTTTGGGACAAAGATTGGATACAAGAGATGAACTAGGGTTTGAGAGGAGATGGTGCTGGTGAAGATGTTGATGGAGATTCACCTTCCTCCAATGAGAGGATCATTGGTGATGACGATGACGATGATTTCCCCCTCCCGGAGGGAAGTTTCCCTGGCAGAACAGATCTGCTGGAGCCCTAGATTGGTTCCGCCAAGGTTCCGCCTCGTGGTGGCGGAGTTTCTTCCCGAAAGCTTGCTTATGATTTTTCCTCGGACGAAAGACTTCATATAGCAGAATATGGGCACTGGAGGCCTGCCAGGGGGCCCACGAGGCAGGGGGCGCGCCCAGGGGGGTAGGGCGCGCCCCCACCCTCGTGGCCAGGGTGTGGGCCCCTCTGGTATTTTCTTCACTCAATATTTTTTATTAATTCCAAAAATGATTTCCGTGAAGTTTCAGGACTTTTGGAGGTGTGCAGAATAGGTCTCTAATATTTGCTCCTTTTCCAGCCCAGAATTCCAGCTGCCAGAATTCTCCCTCTTCATGTAAACCTTGTAAAATAAGAGTGAATAGGCATAAGTATTGTGACATAACATGTAATAACAGCCCATAATGCAATAAATATCAATATAAAAGCATGATGCAAAATGGACGTATCAACTCCCCCAAGCTTAGACCTCGCTTGTCCTCAAGTGGAAGCCGATAACGATAAATATGTCCACATGTTTAGAGTTAGAGGTGTCGATAAAATAAAATACGGACATGAGGGCATCATGATCATTCTTATAACAGCAACATATATGGATATTGTCATATTATTTCTTATGCTCGAGTAATAATCTATTCACAATGTTAAGTATGAATCAGAAACTTCATTGAGAACCAACAAACTATAATCTCAGTCATTGAAGCAATTGCAATTTATCATAACATCGGAAAGAGTCAACATAAGAGCTCTTCAGCAAGTCCACATACTCAACTATCATTTAGTCTTTCACAATTGCTAACACTCATGCAATATTTATGGTTATGGAGTTTTAATCGGACACAGAGAAAGATAGGGGCTTATAGTGTTGCCTCCCAACTTTTTACCTCAAGGGTAATGTCAACAATAATAGTTCATGTTAACTTACATCCAATTAGATATATATATCAGGATCTTTCCAACACAATGTGCTTGCCAAAGGATAAAATGTAAAAAGGAAAGGTGAAGATCACCATGACTCTTGCATAAGGTAAAAGTAAAAGATAGGCCCTTCGCAGAGGGAAGCAGAGGTTGTCATGTGCTTTTATGGTTGGATGCATGAAATCTTAATGCAAAAGAACGTCACTTTATATTACCACTTGTGATATGAACCTTTATTATGTAGTCCGTCGCTTTTATTGCTTCCATATCACAAGATCGTATAAAGCTTATTTTCTCCACACTAATAAATCATACATATTAACATAGCAATTTTTTATTGCAAGCAACATGACAACTTACTTGAAGGATCTTACTCAATCCATAGGTAGATATGGTGGACTCTCATGGCAAAACTGGGTTTAAGGGTATTCGGAAGCACAAGTAGTATCTCTACTTGGTGCAAGGAATTTGGCTAGCATGAGAGGGAAAGGCAAGCTCAACATGTTGGATGATCCATAACAATATACTTTATTTCGGATATAAGAAAACATAACCCATTACATTGTCTTCCTTGTCGAACATCAACTCTTTAGCATGTCATACTTTAATGAGTGCTCACAATCATAAAAGATGTCCGAGATGGTATATTTATATGTGGGACCTCTCTTTCTTTATTACTTCCTATTAATTGCAACGATGACCAAAACTATGTTTGTCAACTCTCAACAACTTTTAATCATCATACTCTTTATATGTGAAGTCATTACTCTTCATAAGATCAATATGATCTCTTTGTTTCTTTTTATTCTTTCTCTTTTCTTTTGTTCCCTTAAGATCTTAGCAAAATAATCAAGCCCTTGACTCAACACTAATCTTTATTATATAGCTCACGGACTCGATTACATAGAAGGATCATAAGGCAAAACTCAAAACTAAATCACACTAAAACTTTATTCTACTAGATCAAGATATTACCAAAAGGATCGAACTAAGAAAAACGGTAAAGATAGGAGTGCGATGGTGATACGATACCGGGGCACCTCCCCCAAGCTTGGCAGTTGCCAAGGGGAGTGACCATACCCATGTGATTATATCTCTTTTGCTGGTGAAGGAGATGGAGGTGATGATGGATAGTCGCACATCGAGCGTAGGAGGTCCTCCAACTTGCGGATAATGCCATCGAGTGCGATGATATGCTCCTTCAACAAAATATTTTCACGTGTGAGATACTTGTTTTGTATACGAGCTAACTCAATCATCTTGAAAGCTTCGATCTCAGTTGGGGTAAGAAGATTGTGATCAAGTTGAAGGATGTCTTCTGCTACCGGAACTTGGTCCTCCGTGGCCTTCTTGATCCCTTCATCCTTGCTGATCTCCATGGGTTCTTCCCTCTTCAGCTCTATCTTCACTAGCCAAGCATCGTTGTCACCATTGTTGGAGGGGGGGACGACATGATGCCTGGCCTTGACAACCCTGACAGAAAATAGCTCGAAACAAGAACAGAGGATAATTGCGTGATACGGTGGTCAAAACCTTCGGGAGATTATATAATGATTTTTTACAGACCAAAAGAAGTATTGTGCAAGAAAACGGAGTCCGGAGAGTACACGAGGTGCCCACGAGGCAAGGGGACGCGCCCATGGGAGTAGGGCGTGCCTCCAACCCTCGTGGAAGCCTCGTGTCCTTCCCGGACTACTTCTTATTTTCCTATTTTCTTAAATATTCCAAAACGGAGAACAATTGCCATTAGAACTGTTTTGGAGTCGGTTTACTTACCGTACCACATACCGATTCCTTTTCGGAGCCTGAAACATTCTGGAAAGTGTCCCTTATGTATTCCTCCGGGGTTACGGTTTCAATAACACTAGTTTCAACATTTATAGGATTACCTGAGATATAGTGTTTGATTATTTGACCGTTCACCACCTTCAGATTTGTGCCCTCGAAGTTGTTGATTTTTATGGCACCGGAACGATAGACCTCCTCGATAACGTAGGGACCTTCCCATTTAGAGAGAAGTTTCCCTGCAAAAAATCTTAAATGAGAGTTGTATAGCAATACATAATCACCTACATTAAACTCACACTTTTGTATTCTTTTGTCAAGCCATCTTTTAACTTTTTCTTTAAACAACTTGGCATTTTCATAGGCTTGGGTTCTCCATTCATCAAGTGAGCTAATGTCAAATAACCTCTTCTCACCGGCAAGTTTGAAATCATAGTTGAGCTCTTTAATGGCCCAATATGCCTTATGTTCTAGTTCGAGAGGTAAGTGACATGCTTTTCCGTAAACCATTTTATATGGAGACATACCCATAGGGTTTTTATATGCAGTTCTATAGGCCCATAATGCATCATCAAGTTTCTTGGACCAATTCTTTCTAGATCTATTAACAGTCTTTTGCAAAACTAATTTGAGTTCTCTATTACTCAATTCTACTTGACCACTAGACTATGGATGATAAGGAGATGCAATTCTATGATTAACATCATACTTAGCAAGCATTTTTACAGAAAGCACCATGAATAAAATGTGAACCACCATCAGTCATTAAATATCTAGGGACTCCAAACCTTGGAAAAATAACTTCTTTAAGCATCTTAATAGAGGTGTTATGATCAGCACTACTAGTTGGAATAGCTTCTACCCACTTATTAACGTAATCAACAGCAACTAGAATATGTGTATACCCATTAGAGGAAGGAAACGGTCCCATATAATCAAAGCCCCAAACATCGAATGGTTCAATAACAAGTGAATAATTCATAGGCATTTCTAGACGTCTCCTAATGTTGCCAATTCTTTGGCATTCATCACAAGATAGGACAAACTTACGGGCATCTTTGAAGAGAGTAGGCCAATAAAAACCGGATTGCAATACCTTATGTGCAGTTATATCTCCAGTGTGGTGTCCTCCATAAGCTTCGGAGTGACATTTGCGTAGGATCTGTTCCTGTTCATGCTCAGGTATACAACGTCTAATAACACCATCTACTCCTTCTTTATAAAGGTGTGGGACATCCCAGAAGTAATGTCTTAAATCATAGAAAAACTTTTTCTTTTGCTGGTATGTGAAACTAGGTGGTATGAATTTAGCAATAATGTAATTATCATAATCAGCATACCATGGAGCAGTACGAGAAGCATTTATGACAGCTAATTGTTCATTAGGAAAGCTATCATCAATAGGTAGTGGGTCATCAGGAACATTCTCTAACCTAGACAAGTTGTCTGCAACGGGGTTCTCAGCTCCCTTTCTATCAATAATATGCAAATCAAATTCTTGTAGTAGGAGAACCCATCTAATAAGACTAGGTTTAGCATCTTTCTTTTCCATAAGATATTTAATAGCAGCATGATCAGTGTGAATAGTTACTTTAGAATCAACAATATAAGGTCTGGACTTATCACAAGCAAATACAACTACTAAGAATTCCTTTTCAGTAGTAGCATAATTTCTCTGGGCATTGTCTGGAGTTTTACTAGCATATTGAATAACATTTAATTTCTTATCAACTCTTTGTCCTAGAACAGCACCTACAACATAATCACTAGCATCGCACATAATTTCAAAGGGTAAATTCCAATCAGGTGGCTGAACAATAGGTGCAGAAATTGATGCTTTCTTAAGTATTTCAAATGCTTCTACACAATCATCATCAAAGACAAAAGGGATATCTTTTTGTAATAGATTAGTCAGAGGCCGAGAAATTTTTGAGAAGTCCTTAATGAACCTCCTATAAAAACCGGCATGACCAAGGAAACTTCTTATACCTTTGATGTCCTTGGGACACGACATCTTTTCAATAGCATCAACTTTAGCTTTATCAACTTCAATACCTCTTTCAGAAATTTTATGCCCCAAGACAATTCCTTCATTAACCATAAAGTGGCATTTCTCCCAGTTCAAGACAAGGTTAGTTTCTTCACATCTCTGCAAAACTCGATAAAGGTTGCTCAAGCAATCATCAAAAGAGGATCCATAAACGGAGAAATCATCCATGAAAACCTCACAAATCTTTTCACAAAAATCAGAGAATATAGCCATCATGCATCTTTGAAAGGTAGCAGGTGCATTACATAAACTAAAAGGCATACATCTACAAGCAAAGGTACCGAAAGGGCAAGTAAAAGTGGTCTTCTCTTGATCATCAGCTGACAAAGGTATTTGAGAGAAACCAGAGTAACCATCTAGAAAGCAAAAATGTGTATGTTTGGATAATCTTTCTAGCATTTGATCAATGAAAGGCAAAGGGTAATGATCTTTTTTAGTAGCTTTATTTAATTTGCGGAAATCAATTACCATCCTATAACCTGTAATAATTCTTTGCGGAATCAATTCATCTTTATCATTAGGAACGACAGTAATACCTCCCTTCTTAGGGACACAATGGACATGACTTACCCACTGACTATCAACAACTGGATAAATTATACCCGCTTCAAGGAGCTTTAATATTTCCTTTCTTACCACTTCTTTCATCTTAGGATTTAGCCATCGTTGGTGATTAATAACTGGTTTGGCGTCTTTCTCCAAATTTATTTTGTGTTGACATAGAGTGGGACTAATACCCTTAAGATCATCAAGAGTATATCCAATAGCAGCACAGTGCTTCTTCAGAGTTTTCAATAATTTCTCTTCTTCATGCTCTGAAAGGTTAGCACTAATAATAATAGGATATATCTTCTTTTCATCAACATAAGCATATTTAAGACTATTAGGTAATGGTTTAAGCTCAAACACTGGATCACCCTTGGGTGGAGGAGGATCCCCTAGGATTTCAACAGGCAAATTGTGTTTCAGAATAGGTTCTTGTTTAAAGAATACTTCATCTATTTCTCTTCTTTCATTCATAAACATATCATTTTCATGGTCGAGAAAATATTGTTCTAAAGGGTCAATAGGAGGCACGACAATAGAAGCAAGACCAATAATTTCATCTTTACTAGGCAATTCCTCATCACGGGGCTGTTTACTAAATTTAGCAAAATTAAACTGATGAGACATATGACCCAAACCAATAGTAACAACATCCTTTTCGCAGTCTATCCTAGCATTAACAGTGTTCAAGAAGGGTCTACCAAATATAATGGGACAAAAGCTATCTTGTGGGGAACCAAGAACAAGAAAATCAGCAGGATATTTAACCTTCCCACACAAGACTTCAACATCTCTAACAATCCCAATCGGTGAAATAGTATCTCTATTGGCAAGCTTAATGGTAACATCTATATCTTCTATCTCAGCAGGTGCGATATCATGCATAATTTCTTCGTATAAAGAATGAGGTATGGCACTTGCACTAGCACCCATATCACACAAGCCATGATAATAATGATCTCCTATTTTAATAGAAATAACAGGCATGCCTACCACATGTCTATGTTTATCTTTAGCTCCAGGTTTAGCAATTCTAGCAGTTTCCTCACAGAAATAAATAACATGCCCATCGATATTATAGCCAAGAGATCTTTAACCATAGCAATATTAGGTTCAACTTTAACTTGCTCAGGGGGTTTATGTGTCCTAATATTACTTTTCTTGACTACAGTTGAAGCTTTAGCATGATCCTTTATTCTAACAGGCAAAGGTGGTTTCTCAACATAAGCAGTAGGAACAATAGGATCATTGTAAGTGATAGTCTTTTCTTCAACTTTAATAGGTGCAACTACTTTTACTTCAATGGGAGGATTATATTTAAACCACTTCTCCTTAGGGAGATCAACATGAGTAACAACGGATTCACAGAAAGAAGCTACTATCTCGGAGTCAAGTCCATATTTAGTGCTAAATTCACGGAAAACATCGGTATCCATAAAAGATTTAACACAATCAAACTTAGGTGTTATACCTGACTCCTTACCTTCGTCGAGGTCCCAGTCTTCATAGTTGCGTTTAATTCTTTCCAATAAATCCCATTTGAATTCAATAGTCTTCATCATAAAAGAGCCGATACAAGAAGTATCGAGCATGGATTGATTATTACGAGAAAGCCGAGCATAAAAGTTCTGAATAATCATTTCTCTTGAGAGCTCATGATTGGGGCATGAATATAACATTTACTTGAGCCTCCCCCAAGCTTGAGTGATGCTTTCTCCTTCGCGAGGCCAAAAATTATATATATAATTACGATCACGATGAACAAGATGCATAGGATAAAACTTCTGATGAAATTCCAATTTCAATCGTTTGTAGTTCCATGATCCCATATCATACATAGCCTATACCATGTCAATGCCTCTCCCATCAAAGATAAAGGGAAGACCTTCTTGATAACATCATTGGGCATACCTGTAAGCTTAAATAATCCACAAACTTCATCAACATAGATTAAGTGTAAATCGGGATGCAATGTTCCATCTCCTGCAAAAGGATTAGCTAGCAGTTTCTCTATCATACCCGAAGGAATTTCAAAGTAAACATTTTCAGTAGGTTCAGTAGGTTGAGGAGCAACTCTTTGCTCTACTGGCCGGGGTGAAGATACCCCGAACAAGCCCCGCAGAGGATTACTTTCCATAGTAACAAGTGACAGTAAATTTTAGCACACTATATAAATTTTTCCTTACCAAATTCCACCTACCAAAGGCACTTCACTCCCCGGCAACGGCGCCAGAAAAGAGTCTTGATGACCCACAAGTATAGGGCATCTACCGTAGTCCTTTCGATAAGTAAGGGTGTCGAACTTAACAAGGAGCAGAAGGAAATGATAAGCGGTTTTCAGCAAGGTATCCTCTGCAAGCACTGAAATTATCGGTAACAGGTAGTTTTGTGATAAGGTAATTTGTAACGGGTAACAAGTAATGAAAGTAAACAAGGTGCATCAAGATGGCCCAATCCTTTTTGTAGCAAAGGACAAGCCTAGACAAACTCTTATATAGAGAAAAGCGCTCCCGAGGACACATGGGAATTATCGTCAAGCTAGTTTTCATCACGCTCATATGATTCGCGTTCGTTACTTTGATAATTTGGTATGTGGGTGGACCGGTGCTTGGGTGCTTCCCTTTCTTGGACAAGCATCCCACTTATGATTAACCCCTATTGCAAGCATCCGCAACTACAAAAGAAGTATTAAGGTAAACCTAACCATAGCATGAAACATATGGATCCAAATCAGCCCCTTACGAAGCAACTCATAAGCTAGGGTTTAAGCTTCTGTCACTCTAGCAACCCATCATCTACTTATCACTTCCCAATGCCTTCCTCTAGGCCCAAACAATGGTGAAGTGTCATGTAGTCGACGTTCACATAACACCACTAGAGGAAAGATAACATACATCTCATCAAAATATCGAATGAATACCAAATTCACATGACTACTAATAGCAAGACTTCTCCCATGTCCTCAGGAACAAACGTAACTACTCACAAATCATATTCATGTTCATAATCAGAGGGGTATTAATATGCATAATGGATTTGAACATATGATCTTCCACCAAATAAACCAACTAGCATCAACTACAAGGAGTAATCAACACTACTAGCAACCCACAGGTACCAAGCTGAGGCTTTGGGACAAAGATTGGATACAAGAGATGAACTAGGGTTTGAGAGGAGATTGACCCTCGTCCAATGAGAGGATCGTTGGTGATGACGATGATTTCCCCCTCCCGGAGGGAAGTTTCCCTGGCAGAACAGCTCTGCCGGAGCCCTAGATTGGTTCCGCCTCGTGGTGGCGGAGTTTCTTCCCGAAAGCTTGCTTATGATTTTTCCTCGGACGAAAGACTTCATATAGCAGAAGATGGGCACCGGAGGCCTGCCAGGGGGCCCACGAGGCAGGGGGCGCGCCCAGGGGGTAGGGTGCGCCCCCCACCCTCGTGGCCAGGGTGTGGGCCCCTCTGGTATTTTCTTCGCTCAGTATTTTTTATTAATTCCAAAAATGACTTCTGTGAAGTTTCAGGACTTTTGGAGCTGTGAAGAATAGGTCTCTAATATTTGCTCCTTTTCCAGCCCAGAATTCCAGCTGCCGACATTCTCCCTCTTCATGTAAACCTTGTAAAATAAGAGAGAATAGGCATAAGTATTGTGACATAACGTGTAATAACAGTCCATAATGCAATAAATATCAATATAAAAGCATGATGCAAAATGGACGTATCAGTACTCGACCCAATTATTGATGGATTCCACCTTACACGGGTCCTCATGGACGGTGGCAACAGCATTAACCTGCTCTATCAGGACACTGTCCGCAAAATGGGCATTGATCTGTCAAGAGTCAAGCCCACTAAAACTACCTTCAAAGGAGTAATACCTAGTGTAGAGGCCCGCTGCACCGGCTCAATAACATTGGAAGTCGTCTTTGGTTCGCCAGATGCTACCTCTTGAGCACTGCGTTGGTTTTCCCTTGAAGAGGAAAGGGTGATGCAGTAAAGTAGCGTAAGTATTTCCCTCAGTTTTTGAGAACCAAGGTATCAATCCAGTAGGAGGCCACGCACGAGTCCCTCGCACCTGCACAAACAAATAAAACCCTCGCAACCAACGCAATAAAGGGGTTGTCAATCCCTTCACGGTCACTTACGAAAGTGAGATCTAATAGATATGATAAGATAATATTTCTGGTATTTTTATGGTAAAGATGCAAAGTAAAATAAAAGGCAATAAAAATAGCTAAGTGTTGGAAGATTAATATGATGGAAAATAGACCCGGGGGCCATAGGTTTCACTAGTGGCTTCTCTCAAGAGCATAAGTATTACGGTGGGTGAACAAATTACTGTTGAGCAATTGACAGAATTGAGCATAGTTATGAGAATATCTAGGTATGATCATGTATATAGGCGTCACGTCCGAGACAAGTAGACCGACTCCTGCCTGCATCTACTACTATTACTCCACACATCGACCGCTATCCAGCATGCATCTAGAGTATAAAGTTCATAAGAACAGAGTAACGCTTTAGTAAGATGACATGATGTAGAGGGATAAACTCATGCAATATGATATAAACCCCATCTTGTTATCCTCGATGGAAACAATAGAATACGTGCCTTGTTGCCCCTACTGTCACTAGGAAAGGACACCGCAAGATTGAACCCAACACTACTAGGAAAAGGTCTATAGATAATATGGACACTAATGGCGCACCAGACATGCGGTGCGCCACAACTATATAGCAGTGGCGCACCGTGTGCTGGTGCGCCACTACTAACAATTTTTTTCCAAAAATACTAATGACGCACCGTGTGCTGGTGCGCCATTAGTGTGATAGACACTAATGGCGCACCACAAACATGGTGCGCCACTACTAACAAAATTTGTTTTTTTCAAAGATACTAATGGCGCACCGTGGCACAGTGCGCCATTACTAGTTTTAACTAGTAATGGCGCACCGGTCACCCCGTGCGGCACTACTATCATTTTTTGTTTTTTGCAAAACTACTAATGGCGCACCGCCAGCTGGTGCGCCATTAGTAACCAGGGTTACTAATGGCGCATGGTGCGCCATTAGTAACCTGGGACCAGCTAGATATTTTGGACAGCCACCTACACACTCACTTTCCCCACTTCATTCTCTCCACCTCCTCCTCCAAGCTTGTCTCGGCTGCCTCCTCCTCCTCACCTCATTTGCACCATAGATTCATCCAAATTAAGTGGTTAAATTACCTTTTTTGATAGGTATGTAAGGGGAAAGCTTTCTTTATGTTGTAGATCTACTTTTTTCTCCCTCCAACAACGTGCACATGCACTTTTTACGGCCTAGCTAGATCTATGTATGTTTGTGGTGTTGCATATGTTTGTGGTGTTGCATATATGTTTGTGTTTGCAGGTACCGGTATTTGAAATGCGATAGTTGCCAATATTTTGCTGGAGTTGCCAATATTTTGCCGGAATGTTGATTCATTTCCGTTTCGGCGAGAATTTTGGCACTATGCATTCTTTTTGGTCCTATTTTTAGGCAAAGTCATGCCAAATTTTTCCTTGGTTCTAAAATATCGTTTTGCTCTACCCCGCAGGTGACCATGGTCCGCACGATGACCGAAGGCATCGTGAATAGGTTTTTGAGCTCCGCGAAGGCCGAGATGCTTCAAAAGAACGAGACGGAGATAAGATGTCCGTGTCGAAGATGCAAGCTGAGGAGCCTTATGGATCCGGATTCCGTACAGGTGTGGGACCACTTGCTCTTGCGTGGTTTCATGGATGGCTATCGGTGGCAAGGTGATGAAGATGATTATGACGTCGTCCATGGGGGTCGGCCAGCATGAAATGAGGAAGGGCAGCAAGACAACCGCGGTGAGGGCGGGCGAGAAGACGAAGAATCTCCAAGACATGATCACGAAGTAGATGCAGTACACAGTCATCATGTAGAAGATGCCAGACATGATGATGAGGAAGATGCCGGAGCAGACGAAGGGCATGATCATGAAGATGAAGATGCCGGAGCAGACGACGATGGACCATCGATGGGCTGGGTGCAGGACCCTCATATTCAAGAGCTGCTTCTCAAGCAGACGGATAATGCAAGAGCTGCCACCCGAGAGAAAGCCAAGCTGGATCAACTGGAGATAGACGCGGTTACTCCATTGTATGAAGGATGCAGGCCCGAGGATACCCGCCTGAAAGTAACGCTCATGGCTCTGGAGATGAAGGTAAAACACAAAATGACCGACGCATGCTTCGACGAGAACATGTCATTCTGGCACGAACGTCTTCCCAAGGGGAACAAGTGCCCTACCTGTTCGAGGAGGCGAAGAAAATCGTGTGTCCTCTGGATTTACCGCACGTGAAATACCATGTGTGCATGAACAATTGCACCATTTATCGGGACGAGCACGCGGAGTCTACCATATGTCCGGTGTGCGGCGTCACTCGATACAAGAAGAGGAAGAAAGCTCCTTGAAAAGTGGTGTGGTACTTTCCGATCACTCCTCGTCTGCAACGGTATTTTGCGGACCCTAAGGTAGCAAAGCTCTTGCGTTGGCACGCGGATAGGGAGGAGAAGAAGCGAGAAGATGACGCAAATGATCCGGAGATAAATAAAAAAGACAAGATGCTGAGTCACCCTAAGGATGGGAGCCAGTGGCAAGCGTTGAACTTCGAACACCCAGAATTTGGGAACAATCCAAGGAACATCGTGCTGGGCGCGAGCACCGATGGAGTTAATCCGTTTGGCAGCCAGAGAAGCACACATAGCACCTGGCCTGTGTTTGTGTTGATGTACAACCTTCCCCCCTGGTTGTGCATGAAGAGGAAGTACATTCACATGAGTATGCTAATTGAAGGGCCAAAACAACCAGGGAACGACATCAATCTGTATCTGGGGCTACTGAAAGAGGAGCTAGACACGCCGTGGAAAACGCCAGCCAATACGTGGGACGCCGCAGAGAAAGAATATTTCCCTATGAGAGCCGCACTGCTCACGACGGTCCACGACTATCTCGGTTACGCATATCTCGCGGGGCAGGTGGTCCACGGATTTTCTGGATGCGTCAGGTGCATGGATGACACAACGTATCGCCAGCTAGATAGAGATCCCGGGTCTTCGAAAACCGTGTTCATGGGACATCGAAGGTGGCTTCGCGACGATGACTCATGGAGGAAACACAAGGATCTGTTCGATGGTGAAACCGAAACCCGAAGACGGCCGCGTACGAGGAGCGGCGAGGAAATAGACGAGCTGTTGAAAAATTGGAAAGATTGCCCACTGCCGGGAAAGAAGCAAAAGGCGCCAGAGCTGGGAAAGAAGCAAAAGGCGCAAGACCCGCTGCTGAAGGTATGGAAAACGAGGTCTGTTTTCTGGGACTTGCCATACTGGAAGATCCACCGTGTGCCTCACAGCCTTGATGTCATGCATATCACGAAGAACGTGTGCAAGAGTCTGCTTGGTACCCTGCTCAACATGCCAGAGAGGACCAAAGATGAGCCGAAAGCAAGGGCAGACTTGAAATCAATGGGCATCAGGGAGGAGCTTCATGCTAATGATGATGATGAGGCGAAGCAGGACACGGAAAGTCGTCGCAAAGGCAAAAAGGCCAAGAAGACCGGAAATGACTCCCTCCCGCGTGCTTCACTCTAAGTCAGGAGGAGATCGATCAGTTTTTCACCTGCCTCGTAGGTGTAAAACTTCCTTACGGTTACGCGGGGAAGATAAGCAGATACCTAGACTCAGCGAAGCAGAAGTTCAGCGGGATGAAGTCTCACGACTGTCACGTGCTGATGACGCAGATACTTCCAGTTGCAATCCGTGGGATCATGGACGCGCACGTCCGTGAAACGCTATTTGGCCTATGCAACTTTTTCGACGTCATCTCTCGGAAGTCGGTTGGCGTGAGGCAACTCAGAAGGCTATAGGAAGAGATCGTGGTGATACTATGCGAGCTTGAGATGTACTTCCCGCCCGCATTCTTCGACGTTAGGGTGCATCTGCTGGTCCATATCGTGGAGGATATCATCCAACTCGGGCCGACGTTCCTGCACAGGATGATGTCGTTCGAAAGGATGAACGGTGTCATCAAAGGATACGTTCGCAACATGTCACGTCCAGAGGGAAGCATAGCCAGGGGCTTTCTGACCGAAGAGTGCATCTCCTACTACACGAATTATCTAGGCATCAAGAACCCCGTTGGTCTGCCCGTCAACAGGCACCTCGGCAGGCTCGCTGGATGGGGTCACCGTGAGGGACGCCACGAAATGCATGTCGACTTCGAGGGTCGACTCGCCGACTTTGAAAGAGCAAACCTAGTCGCGCTACAACACATAGACGTGGTCGATCCTTGGGTGGTAGAGCACAAAACCTTTATTGAGAAGACGTACAATGACCGAGGCCAACAGAAGACGGACGGAGATATAATCAAAGAGCACAGCTCATGTTTCACGTGTTGGTTCAAGCAGAAGCTTTTGTCGTACCCTTTACATGAGGATTCTTCCGCGGAAGAACAACTCATATTCGCCTTGTCACAGGGCGCCGAGCACAACCTGATGACGTATGAGGCGTACGATATCAACGGTTACACATTCTACACCGAGGGTAAGGACATGAAGAGCGATGGTTATCAGAACTCCGGGGTAACGACAAGGACAGATACTACGGAAGGATCGAGGAGATCTGGGAGCTGAGCTACGCTGGAGAGAAGGACCCGATGTTCCGTGTCAGATGGGCCAAGAGCGTCCTAAAAGTAGACCGGTATTTCACCACCATGGTTATACCCGAAGCCAAATCCAAGACCGCGGGCGCAAACGTCACCACGAAAAATGAGCCATGGGTACTGGCTTCCCAAGTGGACCAATGCTTCTTCATTACCGACCCGTCAAAGCCCAATCGTGTTGTCATGAGGAGAGGCAAAAGGAAGATCATCGGAATGGATGGAGTCGCCAATGAGCAAGACTTCGACAAGTACGGTGACCCGAAGATGGAACATGACGACGACGATGAAGTACTAGCATACACCACAAGAAGAAGCAGGACCACCCTACCTAAAGGACGTCCGTTCAAGAGAAGAACTCCATTTACGAAAAATAAGGGCAAGAAGATTGTGAACAGATAGCTAGCTAAGATCGATTGTATTTAAATTGTAGCCTTCATTTCTCGATTGTATTTTGACATATTGAAATGATATTTCTTCTGTTCTAGTGTCCTCATGAATATTTATTTATGTTTATTATGGTATTGAATTTCTAACTCACAAAAAGTATTGAATTTGTTAATATTTTTTGAACTCATGAATATTTTTAAATTTCATGGGCACTTTTTGAATTCATCAATATTTTTTCAAATTTGATGATATCTTTTCGTATTCAATATGAAAAAATATTGAATATTCATGAGGACACTCGATCTCGATCCCCCTCCATCTCGATCGCTACCCCCCCCTCACCAGATCCCCCTCGCCACCGAGCACCCCCCACCCTTCCCCGCTCCACCGCCGCCGCCGACCACCCGCAGCCTTCCCCGCTCCACCGCCGCCGAGCACCCACCGCACCCTC
>NC_057814.1:137664961-137684801 GCF_018294505.1 Triticum aestivum | reverse complement strand
ATTACTAATGGCGCACCTCTTTGGGGTGCGCCATTGCTATTCAAAAAAAAGATTACTAATGGCGCACCTCTCTGGGATGCGCCATTGCTATACAAAAAAAGATTTCTAATGGCGCACCGCGTGTGGATGCGCCATTGCTATCAAAAAAATTCTAATGGCGCACCGCTCGGGGGTGCGCCATTGCTAACCCTTCCCTCCCACTAAAAAAATTTCTATCTTCCCCATCTCTCTCACCCGCCCACAGCTGCCCCGACCCGTACCGCGCCGCCCCCGCCGCCTCGCCCGCTCCGACCCTCGCCCCGGCGGCGACGAGCCCTTCCGCCCCCACCATCTCCGTCCCGTTCGAGGTGAGGCCCTCGCCCGGCCGCCCCGCCCGGCCGCCCGGTCCTCCCCTCCACCCCCTCCGCCTCTTCTTCCTCGGGGAAGCAGAGCCGAAGTGGAAGCAGAGCCGAACTCGCCGCTGTAGACTTGCTCGCCGCTGTAGACGTGCTCGTCGGGGCCTCTCCTCCGACGTCACCGGTGAGCCACCACGCCCTGCCCTCTCCCTCTCTGCTCCTTCCTCCTTGCCCTCTCCCTCTCTGCTCGATCCCCTCTCTTCTCTGTCTCCACCTTCTGTTCTTGCCTGTGAGGTGTTTGATTAAATGCCAATTCAAACGATTGATGCAGTCGCGTCCACCGGAGCACCACGACTGCGTCTGCGACCACCACTACCATGGCAACGGCAGGGGCCACCACCACCACGGCAACGGCAGGGGCAAGGGGAAGGCCACGACGTGCTGGACGAGGAAGTCACCTTGACGCTGCCGCACAACCAAGGTCTGCTCTGCTCTGCTCTAGCTTCCTTCGTTGCTGCACAAGGAAAACAGAGACAGACTTGTAGTATTTGCTCCTGTTATTATTACCTATAAGTAACATGGCTACTGGTGGATACACATTGCTGATTGCCTAGTGATGCCCCTGTTCAGGGTGTGGTGGACTAAACTTGTTTTTGTTCAGGAAATGTGTCTGTTGTAGGGCATCTTACTGATTATATGCTGGGGCCGCTAGTTATGGAAATGTGTCTGGTTGCAAGGCATTAGGCCATAAACTTCCATTACACCAGTGATATGCTACTTCTCTGCTCTTGCTGGTGTGCGCCCTTAGATTACCAAATCCCAATAGCATGATTGTTTCTAGCATATAACAAAAGTGAGCTGCCATTTTTCACTAGAGCCACATCATGAAATTCTGTTATTTCTAGTGCTCTTGTAACCATCTACTCTCATACCAGCATTTTCTTGGCTGTCATTGCACTCACTTTGGTGTTTAACACGGATGTCTAAGTTTGTTGATTTATTTAGCAGTAAACTATTAACCATAATCAAATGCTCAGCCCAAGCCCGACTGGAGTACATGATTTCTTGTAGTAAATTTTCCATATAACTTATTTCAATTGGTCAAATAATATTATTTCCAGTTTCAGAAACTAGTATTGAAAGTGGTTCCTAACTCAATTTCATTTTAATACGAGTGTCTGCTTGATTGCTAGGCATAAGTAACACTCCACTACATTTCTGAGCAATACAAATGGTTGAAGTCGAATGCTTTACACTATTATGCCATCGTCTAGAAATTTGAATGTAAAATCTTTCTTATCCATATGGTCTTAACAGCTGGTATAATATTGCGATTCTTGATAGAAATTATTTTATACCCAACAGATCAAGAAAGCAAATTCATTCACAAAGACAGAAAAGAGTAGTCATTTTGCTGAACTATTGCAGTTCAGTTAACCACTAGTGCAGCAGGACTATTCAGTGCATACTTAGAACACTAACTTACTGTACCCACAAGCTTAGTGAGTTTTGAACCTAATTAGGTTCAAATGATAGTGCAGCAGGACTTCCCGGATTGGCGATTCAGGGCTGCTAGTGGTTTAGTGTGAATATGCACAGTAACTACCATTTTTATTCAGTTTGCTTTCTGCTATTTCCAAAGCCAGCATACTAAGTCATTTTTTATTCAGTTTGCTTTCTGCTATGCCAAAGCCAGCATACTAAGTCATTTTTATTCAGTTTGCTTTCTGCTATGCCAAAGCCAGCATACTAAGTCAATTTATGACTAGAAGATATATTGCTAGGTTTTGTCTCCGACCACCGTGTCGTGTTGTGGGGTTGCAGCGGGGCGGGGGTGGGATAATGATTTTGCAAGTACCCCGAGAGGCCCTTGAGTTTGCCGGAATGTCGATTAACTTCCGTTTCGGCAAATTCGGGTACTCCATATGTCCTATTTTCAGCAAAGGTCATGCTGAAATTTTCCGTGAATTTTAGCATGACTTTGCTAAAAATAGGGCATATGGGGTACTTGCGACTAATGCATGGGCCGGGGTATCTTAGTACTTAATTAAGTAGGATCCTCTTTGTTTATTTGCCTGCGTAATCTCACGATTGGAGTTGGGGGCGGCCACGTGTGAGCCATCCACGAGCCGTTGACCTCGCTCCTGTCCTGCCTGCCCACCTCCCCTACCTGGCCCTGACCGCCATTAAAGTAACCAATCAAGCTCCTCATCCACTGTGATCAGAAAGAAACTATGAAAATGACACAACAGAAGACAATACCCCCTGATCTAGTCTAAACACACTGGCTGGCTAGTAGTTAGTGTAGGTGTATATATACACATGAATCCACCTACATCCTGGAAATCCATTTAATCAGAGGAAGACGACGAAGAAGAAGAGGAGGAGGAGGAGGTGAGGTTGGTTATCCAAGAGTCAAACCCTAAATGATAAAACCTTGGCTTTTAGGGTGCCTCGGTGTCGATAAAAACCTAAATGATCAATTTTCAGCCCTTGGATTAGTTTAGTATTTTTTTCGCACACTCAGACACCCTTGCTTGCCATGTGTGTGAGAGAGATAGTGAGAGGAGACAAGAAGAAGGGGGTTAGGAAGGGACTTGGACCTTAGCAACAACACACTAACAGCGAATTCCTCGAGAATTAGGTTATTTGGTCAACTTAGAGATCTTGCTCCTTGACAATAACCAACTTTTTGACCAAACTTTTTTCCTATTTAGAGCGAAACATGGCCCACAACAATGAGGCCGGCGGTTCGGGCGGCAAGGCATTCTGGGAGCTGTCCCAGGAGATGGAGGAAGAACCTCACCGCTATGAGGACGCTGCGGAAGACACCGATCCTGACTACACAACCCCTAGTGGCGTCGGGGATGACACCACTGATGGTGCCGCCGAGGATGCCACCACTGATGATGGTAGCGCACACACAAATGATAGCCAACCGAAGAGGCAACGGAAGGACCGGCGCCCGAACGTGCTCGGCACCGTCAAGGAGGAATTTACTGAAGTGAACTGTGACGGGGATCCAACGGCACCCAAATAATTAGTCAAGGGGTAGTCGGTTCAGCTCGGGTGCATTCTCCGGAGCACCGTCTCGATCAACACCGAGAACCTAAGGCATAAGGACCGAGGGAATTTGCGTAACCTCCTCTTCACGAAGCTGCACGAACGATACAAGTTCCCCGCTGAGTTTGCAAACACAGGCCTCTCAGTGAATAAAGTGAACAGTGCCGCCCTCACGAAGATGAGCACGGCCCTGTCTACTTGGAGAAGCACGGTGAAGAGAATGATTAACAAAGGTGATAGTTATGAGAAGATCAAGGCGAAAAATCCTTCGATCAGGGAAGATGACTACAAGGAGTTCAAGATCAAGTGCGAGAGCGGCGCATCCGAGGAATCAAGTCAGTGGGGGAAAGAGATGCGGGACTTGAACTTAGGGGTCCACAAACTCGATCCCGGCGGTTACAGAGTGGCGGAACCTATATGGGACAAGGAGGACGCGGAGTGTGCCGAGCAAGGCCTACCGCCCCGCTTCGAGAAATACCGTGAGAAGCAGACCAGTAACTATGTCAGGGCCCGGTACAAGGAAGACCCGGTAACAAAGGAGCTTACCACGGATCCGAAGACCAAGGCGCTTGAGAAAGTTCTGGTAAGGAATACACCCCCGCGTAATTAGCTACATATATGGTTGCATTCTAGTTAATGAAGCAAAATTTCTAAATGGTTCACATTCCTTCCGCAGGAGACTAAAAGCAGTAGCGCGGGGTCGTCTCAGAGCTCCCCAGCTTGGGACAGCACTCTAAATAGGGCGTTGAACATAATGAAAAATAAGGATAAGCTCAGTAAGCTGTCGTCAGCTGGTCGTGTGGCCGGCAAAGGCTTGTCCACAAAATGGTCGTCATACTATAACGCTGGTGGGCGAAAGGAGAAAAAGACCAGCTCGGAAAGCCAGTCGCGCGAGGTTCAAGAACTCAAGGCACAAGTGGCGCGGATTCCGGAGATTGTCCAAGAGCAAGTGCAACAACAACTGGGAATGACGCTCACTGCCATTGTGCCTAGCTTGATTGAGGGGCTGCAGGCGTGGATTGCGGGCGGTCAACAGGGGCCGCCCCCGGTTCCTAGCTTCACGGCCAGCAACTCGCACAACATGCAGGCGGCGCCATTGGTGTCTCCGGCGGAGGCGGTATTGGTGTCTCCGGCGCCGGCACGGGCATTGGAACTTAATGCACCCGGGTGTACGCTGTCCGGCACCTCGGCAGCAAGCGGCCCCTCCGTCAGTTGCACGCCCGCCATTGGCGGTGCCTCGACATTAGCCGAGCTCGACGCTATCACGGTAACTAAGCCTCTCGGCCGATGACTTCATCTCCTTGCCTTTGACTGGGCATCCTGACGCCCTACATGTTTCGCAGGGCGCCGCCGACGTTCCATGCACTCTCCTGCACTTCGTGGGCGGCGAGTTGATCGATGTCGCCAAGGGCAGAATCGTTCAACCGGGCAACCCCGTGTTCCACGGTAATCCGATGCCACCCACTGTGTATAGGGTTGAACTGGTTTGGGTGCTGCTAGGCTGCGACGAGTTGTTACCTCCGATTCGACCCGCTGGGGCCGACGAAGATGATGTGATGACCCTCAGCGCCTGCGTAAGCTGGCCCCTGCTTTGGCCGAAGAGCCAGATTCGTTTGGGGGCGGGGGACACCACCCCACAGACAACACCGCCAGTCTTGCCGGCGCCAAGCCATGGCAAGACCGCCGCAACGCTACCGGACATGCCGGACATCCCTATGGCACAAGATCCGGACATGCATATGGCACAGGATCCGGACGACGACGACAACGACGACGGTACATTTACCAACGTCGATAAGTACTTTGCCGAACATGGGTACAGTGACGAATTCTTCGGGCCTCCTTCTCAAGAACCCAGCCTTGAAAAAGACGACCGCGATCGAGCTGGTACCGCGGGGAAACCCAATTGCAACAGGCGTTGTCTGGCGTTCAGTTCTCAGGAGACGCCTCCAGTTGCCGCCTTCACCGAGCCTTAGATAGCCGAGGTGCGGAATATTATCAGCCCCAACACAATCAAGAAGGCGGTCTCTGAGCAGAACTCGATCCCATTACAGGAGATGAGGAAGAAGGGACGGAAACGAAAGAATAACAAGGGCGGTGCGAGCCAGCCGGCACCGAGTACGATCCGTGCTCAGGACGGGCCACCTTCACCTAAGGATATCTCAAGGAGGGTGCATGTGGCGGGTAGGCCGATGCTACCGACTAATCTGCTCAATGCTGCAACCGGTGCTATGCGGAGTCTGCATGACAGTGTTTTTTCTTTGGAGAAGCGGCGTCTCTCCGAGAATGATGTGGCATACCCAGTTTTCGTGGCCAAGGTGCTAGAGGGCAAGGGCTTTGTGGATAGCGCCACCGGGGGTACGATCGTCCTGCGGTTTGATGACATCTTCGCTATGTTTAACCTTCATCCGCTGCACTACACCTTCGTTCGGCTATTTTCGCTGAGTATGGAGATGCGGATCATTAGAGACAAGACCCCGGACATCGTGATAGTCGACCCCTTCTACATGCGTGCCAAGATCTTGGGCGGCGCTGGGGACCGGCAAGTCGCGAGTTCATACCTCGAAGGCGTCATTCTGGCAAACCCAGATAAGGATAACTTCCTCGTGCCTTACTTTCCCGAGTAAGTCATCCCCTCACCGCCCCGTAACATATGATTTCTTAGATTTCGATCGTTCTTTTTTTTTCTAACATTCCGTGTTTTGTGCAGTGATACACATTGCACACTCATCCTCTTAAGCCCGAAATATTCCATGGCCACGTATTTCGACCCGGACCGTTAGTCGAAGAAAGACTACACAAATATCAAGAAAGTTCTTGATGTTGTTCTCCCCGGCTACGCCAGATCTGGAGGCACCTTCAGCAGGCCAGTTCGTAGGTACGACAAGCACATCTTCAGCCACAATACGATGTTCTCCTACATCAAGCAGCCGCCTGGCGGTCAGAAGGATGCCTACTACGCCCTCCATCACATGCGGGCGATCCTACGGGACCATAATCACCTTCTGCTACCAAGTAATCTCAAAGATTGGGCCGCACGCTTGTCGGCAATCCAGGACGCGGACATCAGACAAGAATTCTTTCGCATCCAGTCGGAGTTTGCGGAAATCATCCATCAAGATGTCCTTCGTACCTCGGGGCAGTTCTATCTCAGACATCAACCGTCCAACAGTGAGATAGAAACAACGCTACAAATGTAGGCTAACAACGCCCGCGATTTCATGACCATCACAAAAGACGGCGGCTTCATCCACGCTCCGGTCCCTGAGTCGAGTCGAAAGTAGTGATGCTATGTAGTTTTGAAATGTCGATTGGCTCATGTTGTAATATTAAACTTTAATGAACTTGTATGTCTCTTTGGTTTGGACAGTCGTTCAACTTATATGTAATCGATGCTATTTATTAGTAGGACCATGAATCGTGCTATTAATGTGTTGCTTTTCTCTTCCGATCCTTTTGTTGCATACTTATATATTACTTATGTATTGTCTGTGAATTGCTACTAACTTTTTGTTTGGCTAGTGCATAGAGATGCCATCGTATGTCATGTACAAGGGTAAGGTTCCCGGAGTCTACGACGACTGGGAGGAGTGTCAGAGACAGGTTCACCGTTTCAGCGGTAACAGTTACAAAGGGTACACCACTAGGGCGGAGGCGGAAGCTAGATACGCGCGCTATCTAGCGGGAGAGAGGAGGAAGCGGAGGAGGAACCGGATGAACACCAGTTTCATCACCATGATGCTAATCGTGATGACCGCAGCTCTCTTCTATGTGATGGTAGTTTAGATGATCGATATCGACTTGTAAATGTGAAGACAAACTCGCTACTCGCGGTTTCGAGACTTGTAATGTTCTAACTTTGTTCGGTCTTTTGAATTCGGAGACTAATATGATGAATTGTATTCGGAGACTAATCTTCTATTGTATTCGATAACTCTGTTGTTTATATGTTGTGTTGTCTATATTCTGTGCAGTAATATGTTTTGTAACCTGTGCAAATATCAGAAAATAAAAAAATCCCTAATATTCATACTAGTGGCGCACCACCCAGAACTTTAGTGGCGCACTGCAAAATGCACACTAGTGGCGCATCAACAACAAGTGCGCCATTAGTAAGCCAGAGACATGGTTAAATATGCCCCCCTGGGAGGCATTCTAATGGCGCACCGTATGGTCTACTAATGGCGCACTACATGGTGCGCCATTAGTATCTGGTATACTAATGGCGCACCTGTGGTGCGCCATTAGTAATAAAATCTAATGGCGTGGTGCTAGTGGTGCACCTGTAGTGCGCCATTAGTAGGCAAAACAGGTGCGCCACTAGCAGGCCTTTTCCTAGTAGTGCAAAGCTAAGCACTTCTCCCATTGCAAGAAAGATCAATCTAGTAGGCCAAACCAAACTGATAATTCGAAGAGACTTGCAAAGATAACCAATCATACATAAAAGAATTAAGAGGAGATTCAAATATTGTTCATAGATAAACTTGATCATAAACCCACAATTCATCGGTCTCAACAAACACACCGCAAAAGAAGATTACATCGAATAGATCTCCACAAGAGAGGGGGAGAACATTGTATTGAGATCCAAAAAGAGAGAAGAAGCCATCTAGCTAATAACTTGGACCCGAAGGTCTGAGGTAAACTACTCACACATCATCGGAGAGGCTATGGTGTTGATGTAGAAGCCCTCCGTGATCAATGCCCCCTCCGGCGGAGCTCCGGAAAAGGCCCCAAGATGGGATCTCACGGGTACAGAAGGTTGCGGTGGTGGAATTAGGTTTTTCGCTCCGTATCTGGTAGTTTGGGGGTACGTAGATATATATAGGAGGAAGAAGTACGTCGGTGGAGCAACATGGGGCCCACGAGGGTGGAGGGCGCGCCCAGGGGGGTAGGCGCGCCCCCTTACCTCGTGCCCTCCTTGTTGATGTCTTGACGTAGGGTCCAAGTCCTCTGGATCACGTTCGTTCCGAAAATCACCTTCCCGAAGGTTTCATTCCGTTTGGACTCCGTTTGATATTCTTTTTCTGCGAAACTCTGAAATAGGCAAAAAACAACAATTTTGGGCTGGGCCTCTGGTTACTAGGTTAGTCCCAAAAATAATATAAAAGTGTATAATAAAGCCCAATAATGTCCAAAACAGAATATAATATAGCATGGAACAATCAAAAATTATAGATACGTTGGAGACGTATCAAGCATCCCCAAGCTTAATTCCTGCTCGTCCTCGAGTAGGTAAATGATAAAAACAGAATTTTTGATGTGGAATGCTACTTAGCGTAATTTCAATGTAGTTCTTCTTATTGTGGCACAAATGTTCAGATTTAATATGATTCAAGATAAGAGTTTAATGTTGACATAAAAATAATAATACTTCAAGCATGCTAACCAAGCAATTATGTCTTATCAAAATACATGGCCAAAGCAAGTTATCCCTACAAAATCATATAGTCTGGCTATGCTCCATCTTCCCCACACAAAATATTCATATCATGTACAACCCCGGTTTTAGCCAAGCAATTGGTTCATACTTTTTAATGCGCTTCAGCCTTTTCAATTCTTACGCAATACATGAGCGCAAGCCATGGATATAGCACTATGGTGGAATAAGGTATAATGGTAGGGGTTATGTGGGAAGACAAAAAAAGGAGAAAGTCTCACATCAACGAGGCTAATCAACGGGCTATGGAGATGCCCATCAATTGATGTTAATGCAAGGAGTAGGGATTGCCATGCAACAGATGCACTAGAGCTATAAGTGTATGAAAGCTCAAAAAGAAACTAAGTGGGTGTGCATCCAACTTGCTTGCTCACGAAGACCTCGGGCATTTTGAGGAAGCCCATCATTGGAATATACAAGCCAAGTTCTATAATGAAATTTCCCACTAGTATATGAAAGTCACAAAATGAGAGACTCTCTATCATGCAGATCACGGTGCTACTTTGAAGCACAAGTGTGGTAAAAGGATAGTAACATTGTCCCTTCTCTCTTTTTCTCTCGTTTTTTTATTTGGGCCTTTTCTCCTTTTTATGGCTCTTTTTTTTATTTAGTCCGGAGTTTCATCCCGACTTGTGGGGGAATCATAGTCTCCATCATCCTTTCCTCACTTGGGACAATGCTCTAATAATTATGATCATCACACTTTTATTTACTTACAACTCATGAATTACAACTCAATACTTAGAACAAAATATGACTCTATATGGATGCCTCCGGCGGTGTACCGGGATATGCAATGAATCAAGAGCAACATGTATGAAAGAATTATGAATGGTGGCTTTGCCACAAATACAATGTCAACTACATGATCATGCAAGGCAATATGACAATGATGGAGCGTGTCATGATAAACGAAACGATGGAAAGTTGCATGGCAATATATCTCGGAATGGCTATGGAAATGCCATAATAGGTAGGTATGGTGGCTGTTTTGAGGAAGATATAAGGAGGCTTATGTGTGATAGAGCGTATCATATCACGGGGTTTGGATGCACCGGCGAAGTTTGCACCAACTCTCAAGGTGAGAAAGGGCAATGCACGGTACCGAAGAGGCTAGAAAATTGTGGAAAGGTAGATGTGCGTATAATCCATGGACTCACATTAGTCATAAAGAACTCATATACTTATTGCAAAAATTTATTAGCCCTTGAAGCAAAGTACTACTACGCATGCTCCTAGGGGAAGGGTTGGTAGGAGTTAACCATTGCGCAATCCCGACCGCCACACAAAGGATGGCAATCAATAAAAACCTCATGCTCCGACTTCGTTACATAATGGTTCACCATACGTGCATGCTACGGGAATAACAAACTCCCACACAAGTATTTTTCAATTCCACAATTACTCCACTAGCATAACTATGATATTACCACCTTTATATCTCAAAACAATTATCTAGTATCAAATTGCCATGCTATTTTAAGACTCTCAAAATAATATAAGTGAAGCATGAGAGATCAATAGTTTCTATACACAAATCTACCGCCGTCCTCTAAAAGATATAAGTGAAGCACTAGAGCAAAACTATATAGCTCAAAAGATATAAGTGAAGAACATAGAGTATTCTAACAATTTCTGAATCATGTGTGTCTCTCTCAAAAGGTGTGTACAGCAAGGATGATTGTGGTAAACTAACAAATAAAGACACAAATAATACAAGACGCTCCAAGCAAAACACATATCATGTGGTAAATAAAAATATAGCTCCAAGTAAAGTTACCGATGGAAGTAGACGAAAGAGGGGATGCCTTCCGGGGCATCCCCAAGCTTTGGCTTTTAGGTGTCCTTAGATTATCTTTTCATCCCAATAGCAAGGATAGATCTAGGTATTGCCATCTTTGGTAGGCAATTCTTCAATGAGACATCTATCACCCTTAGGAGTTTCTTTCTTTTTATTAATTATCAAACTTCTAGGTACAGATCCGGAAAATTCATTTGTAACACCTAAAAGCCAAAGATAATCGAATAGAGCAACGTGGGGCCCACGAGGGTGGAGGGCGCACCCAGGGGGGTAGGCGCGCCCCCTTACCTCGTGCCCTCCTGGTTAATGTCTTGACATAGGGTCCAACTCCTCTGGATCACGTTCGTTCCAAAAATCACGTTCCCAAAGGTTTCATTCCGTTTGGACTCGGTTTGATATTCTTTTTCTGTGAAACTCTGAAATAGGCAAAAAAACAGCAATTCTGTGCTGGGCCTCCGGTTAATAGGTTAGTCCCAAAAATAATATAAAAGTGTATAATAAAGCCCAATAATGTCCAAAACAGAATATAATATAGCATGGAACAATAAAAAATTATAGATACGTTGGAGACGTATCACCAGACAACTTCCGAAGCGAAGACTTGATCTTCGATATCGTCCCCTTCTGCAGTGGATATCACGCACTGCTCGGACGAACCGCTTTTGCTTGTTTTAATGCGGTCCCACACTACGCTTATCTAAAGCTCAAGATGCCTGGTCCATGTGGCGTCATTACAGTCAAAGGAAACACGGAACGCTCCATCCATACTGAGGAGCATACCGCGGCCATTGCGGCCGAAGTACAGAGCGGCCCTGTCAAGCCGCACACCTCATCGGCCATCAAGCCACCGGACTTTATTAAACAAGACTGGTCAGTTTCGCATGTTGATGGCTCGGTAGTTCCAGAGCTGGACTAGCAGTTTCTCCTCCGCTGATCGCCACACACATCCGCGAAATTCATACCGCGCGTGCATAATTATGCACTCAAAATACCTTGGGCATCAGCGGAGGCACAATACGGACATGCCCATAGTACGGTTCGACCCTATATGGCCTTCCCCTTTTCCTTAATTATTTTTTCTCTTTTACCATAGGTGAATTAAAACCTATTCATCCTACAGACTTACAAGGACTCTTTTCGAGCCCGGTTTCGTACAAATAGTCGAAGACCATTCCTCTCAAGGAATCTCTCTCTCCAAGGCGAAAGCAGCGCAGACATGCGGCAGGAGGTCCAAAGGATTTTGTAGACAAAAACTTTATTCAAGAACCTGTATAAGATTTTCCTCTTCTTCTTAGACCCCCGGCATGTAAAATGGCCTTGGTGATTATGGTGCCCTCTGTAAGATCACGTTTTGACGTATCACTCAGATTCCAGTGAAAACAATTTTTATTCGGTATCGCCTTTATTCAAAGATTGTATGCCATCTCCTCAGTTGTCTCACTCACACACCTCGACACAAATTGCCAGGGGCTCTATATGGCCACACATGTGTCGCCAAACAAAAGCCCAAATAGCTTTATAGCACAATTCGGCGTCCCGGGCTTGGCATTATATGCATCAGCTCCGAATCATGCCTTTGGTCAATAGTTGGGTTGCCCGGCTCCTGTGTTTGCTACCTTAGGTTCTGTTCATCGGCTAGGGTAGTAAAGGGAGACTTACTGCGATTGTGTTTCTGGTTCGTCTGGTCAAGCACCTCAGTAGAGAAAGCCAAAAACTGACTGTCATGATGCGGCGAGAGCTGGTCAGCCACTCGACGACTTATTAAATCTTTAGCGATTGTTTCCGTATTACACGAAGGACCGTTTTTCCGGTCACATATGTAACGCATCCGCATCCGGATAGCCACGTACATAACAGGGGCTATCTTCTAGCCCCATCGTCAAACTCCTATGGCCAAGTGAGAATGGTAAAGCAGCATAGTCTGATTGCCTGGTTCGCCGCACTGACACCTCCTTCACGGACCAAGACGTTGGGTCAAGTGTGATCATGTGCTATTCTGAATACCCCTGTAGTATCTACATGGGGGTCAAAGCCGACGACTGGAAAACTCTCAGGAATACAAAAAAGGCTACACAGGAGGGAAGAACTTTCAGACAAAGGCACAAATATACTACAAAGCCCTCGTATACAATAAAAACATCCGGACAATTCGGGTACATTTATTCGAACATGATGTCCTTTGAGCATTGACCCTCTATCAAGCGGGCACCCTCTAGGACATCTTCTAAATAGCGCTCCGGCGTGCGGTGGTTCTTGCCTCCGGGAGGGCCCTCGATAGCCACTTCAGCAGCCTTCATCTTTGCCCAGTGCATCTTGACACGGGCGAAGGCCATCCGTGCACCTTCTATGCACACCGACCGCATGATTGCATCGATTCGAGGCACTGCATCGACAAGTCGCCACGCCAGGCCGAAATAGCTGGCCGGAATAGGTCCAGCTGGCCATAGCCGAACTATGACGTCCTTCATGACCGCTCCGGACATCTTATGTAGCTCGGCCCACTGCGCCATTTGGTCGTTCAGCAGTGCCGGGCGCTCCCGCGCCGTGAATTGTGACCAGAACAGCTTCTCCGTCGCATGTCCCTCCTGAGCCTGGAAGAATTGTGTGGCGTCGGCGGCACTCTTCGAAAGATCCGCAAAAGCGTCTGGAGAACTCCATAGTCGATTAAGCAAGGCATATCTCTGATCGCCAAACTTAGTCTGTAAAATAAAGGGCTTACCAGCCGCTATCTGTCCGGCCTGCCGGATCTCCTCGCGAGCCGCCCTAGATTCGGACCGCGCCTCTTTGGCCTCCTGAAGGGCCTTGGCGAGTTCGGTTGCCTTAGCTTTATTCTCCTCCTCGAGGGACTTGCACTTGCGGGTGGCGTCCTTGAGCTCTTGCTCTACTACAGATACCCGCTCCTCGACCTGGTGCCGGGTGGCCTGTTCGGCCTTCAAATTTGCAACCGCTTTATCAGCGGCCGCATTGCTCACTTTCACCTGCTCCTTGGCCCGGGCAAGTTCACCCCTAAGGGTCTCGACCTCAGCAGTGCCATCTGCAATTTCACACATAACAGCGTCTAAGTTTCAACATCGCATTCGCACATTCATATAGGCACAAACGGGATGTTCGCAGCATACACTGGTGCGCGTCGGTCCTAAACAAACGGTTTTTAACCCCTTTCCGCGACGGCATTTGGAACCGTTGCCAAGTGAGTGTGGGCGATAGGGGGGTCCTTCCCACACGACCCAGAAACCGTCGGGGATAGGGCCCCTACAGTACTCCTACTCGTTTCTGCTCGCATTGCCATCGCAGTCGGTATTCTGTGGTGCTACGTTTACAATGTGCGGCCCATCACAAATGGTTCACTATTATAGAACGTGTATGATGCGCGGCCCATCACAAATGGTTCACTATTAAGAAGATTAGCTAATCGTCGTACGAGTGTCGGACAGGATTACGAAATGTCGAACCATCGTAACATCGTCGTACACGACAACTATCACACACGCTATTCTGTGGTGCGACGTTTACGATGCATACTTCATCAGAAACAGTTCATGGTTGCGAATCGTGTATGATAAGGCAACTAACACAAACGTTTAGTTTGCCCGCACCGTTTGTGATATTGTCTGACATCGCACACGCTTTGCAAACGGCAACTGCGTGCATGCTTGCATACGTTTCCTCTCTGTGAACCGTCTCCGATTATGGTGCATATCGCAAACGTTTGTGTTTTACCAACCGTGTGTGTCGTAACAACTTGGAGAGCGTAATATCACCGTAATTTAATTGCTGCTTTTCCAAATTGTACCGGATTTGGATTTGAATTTGAATGTATGCTACAGCTTTATTCATATCCATCAGGTTCAAACAACCAATGCATTATTCGATTCATAGGTACATATGTTCAAGGATTACATAAGAACCAAATAAAGAATGATGAACCACAGTTGTATACTTGTACTATTAAAGACGGTAAAGAAAGAGGCGAAATATATTCTGGTTGCTAAACAAGGTGAAGCGGAATGCCCATATTGTGCCCTCCTCCATGCAGAAGGCACGCACGACTCTAGTCCAACCCCTTATGATGGCCGACCGCCCATCCTTCACGGTCTTCATGAAAACATCTAGATAATCATCGTGTTCTGGTAGAAATACTTTAACCTTTGCATGCCCACCAATCATGTAGTTTGAGAGGTAATCTTGAGTAACTGCTTTGGCAACCACTACAAAGGAAAAAGATTCAGACATTGTCATCTAACACAACTCATTATGGGCAGTAAAAAGAAGGCTGCAGAGTTCTTACTTACCATCCTGCAATTCGCTGTTGTCTTGGATAAAGTGTAAACAAATAGTTTAATTGCCATCTTTGGACCCATTTTACTAACAATCTTTATCAGCTTCCTCACTTGATGTTGGTTCATCGATATCTCATTGCCCCATACGCAAGAAGGGTCGAAACACGGATCTTTACCAATGACATATGTACCTAAAAGCACCAAGTTAATATTAGAAGCTAAACAGCAATTACACAATGATGTAGTACAACACTCTTTTATAATATGTCTATATACATCCGTATGTGGTAGTCCATTTGAAATCTCTAAAAAGACAAATATTTAGGAATGGAGGGAGTATCTTACAACATCCAATATACTCACATATTAGATGAATTAACATCTTGTATAATGGGCTGGAAGGAGTTTAGTTCATTCTTACAAATTATCTGCTGCTGTATCCACGGGTTACAGTTAGTTTGAGCTAGTTCGGGCTCAAATAGCCCTAAAGTATATCTAAACATGAGGTCTAGTTTGAGCTAGTTGCATCTACAACCCACCCAAGAAAACTAGTATCCAACCCAAGAGGTGCTAATTGGAGCTAGTTCTCCTTGTGCATTTATTGTCAATCTAACCCTGCCATCCAAACAACTCTTTGGATGGAGTTAGTTCAGGGTTAGTAATGAGCTAGAAACTAACTCTAACCTCTAGCTAAGTTGAGTATCCAAACAGGGTTGTGTTGTTGCTGTTGCTGCTGCTGCTGCTCTTCGACGTATATCTAGACATCATTAGAACATTAATGTAACACTCTTCCTTGTTGCTATGTAGCCTAGGATTGCATATTTAGACATTAAGTACAGTGCATGTTGCTATGTAGCCTCAGATATATTACATATGGCCCTAGTTAACCTACGGAAAAATGGGTTGTAGATATATTCAGTTAAAAGTCTGATTCACCAACTAGTCCCTTATCAGCCGCCGGCTGCTACCTCTTGAGCATGCGTTAGTTTTCCCTTGAAGAGGAAAGGGTGATGCAGCAAAGTAGCGTAAGTATTTCCCTCAGTTTTTGAGAACCAAGGTATCAATCCAGTAGGAGGCCACACGCAAGTCCCTCGTACCTACACAAACAAATAAGAACCTTGCAACCAACGCGATAAAGGGGTTGTCAATCCCTTCACGGCCACTTGCAAAAGTGAGATCTGATAGAGATGATAAGATAATATTTTTGGTATTTTTATGATAAAGATTGAAAGTAAATATTGCAAAGTAAAAATAGATTGGAAACTTATATGATGGAAAATAGACCCGGGGGCATAGGTTTCACTAGTGGCTTCTCTCAAGATTGCATAAGTATTATGATGGGTGAACAAATTACTGTCGAGCAATTGATAGAATTGAGCATAGTTATGAGAATATCTAGGCATGATCATGTATATAGGCATCACGTCCGCAACAAGTAGACCGACTCCTTCCTGCATCTACTACTATTACTCCACACATCGACCGCTATCCAGCATGCATCTAGAGTATTAAGTTCATAAGAACAGAGTAACACATTAGGCAAGATGACATGATGTAGAGGGATAAACTCAAGCAATATGATATAAACCCCAACTTTTTATCCTCGATGGCAACAATACAATACGTGTCGTTTCCCCTTCTGTCACTAGGATTGAGCAATGCATGATTGAACCCAAAGCTAAGCACTTCTCCCATTGCAAGAAAGATCAATCTAGTAGGCCAAACCAAACTGATAATTCGAAGAGACTTGCAAACATAACCAATCATACATAAAACAATTCAAAGAAGATTCAAATATTGTTCATAGACAATCTTGATCATAAACCCACAATTCATCGGATATCGACAAACGCACCGCAAAAAGAGTTACATCGAATAGATCTTCAAGAAGATCGAGGAGAACTTTGTATTGAGATCCAAAGAGAGAGAAGAAGCCATCTAGCTAATAACTATGGACCCGAAGGTCTGTGGTAAACTACTCACACATCATCGGAGAGGCTATGGTGTTGATGTACAAGCCCTCCGTGATCGATGCCCCCTCCGGCGGAGCGCCGGAAAAGGCCCCAAGATGGGATATCACGAGTACAGAAGGTTGCGGCGGTGGTAATAGGGTTTCGTGGTGCTCCTGGATGGTTTTGGGGTACGTAGGTATATATAGGAGGAAGAAGTAGGTCGGTGGAGCCACGAGGGGCCCACGAGGGTGGGGGCGCGCCCAGGGGGCAGGCACGCCTCCCTGCCTCGTGGCCTCCTCGGTTGTTTCTTGGCGTCCACTCCAAGTCCTCTGGATCACGTTTGTTCCAAAAATCACGTTCCCGAAGGTTTCATTCCATTTGGATTCCATTTGCTTTCCTTTTCTGCGAAACACTAAAATAGGCAAAAAAACAGCAATTTGCACTAGGCCTTGGGTTAATAGGTTAGTCCCAAAAATAATATAAAAGTGTATAATAAATCCCATTAAACATCCAAAACAGAATATATAATAGCATGGAACAATAAAAAATTATAGATACGTTGGAGACGTATCACCGGCCTATATGGTACCAGCTACCGATATCCTGAACAGTGAGCAGATATAAGCCATGGGATGAAACTAACCTCGATGAAAAACAGCAGTAGTTCCCAAAATTGTCCTGTGTAGGTACATCAAGAAGCATGTTAAGCACAACAGGCTAAACATCAACCAAAATTACACATGGCAGACAAAATAATCTCCAAAAGATAGCTTTAGTGTGCAGGTTTAAGCACGCTAGTAAAGCAAAACAAGTGCAAAGGTGTGCTAACTGCAACAAGCCTAACATTTAACAACAAGCAAACATGGTCATTCAAACTAGTATTGTGCCGGTCTAAGTACACTGGTTATGGTTAAATAAAAATGGAAATGCGTGTTAACTACAAGATGCAGCAACCAAATGTAGTCATTCATAGTGGATTGTTGAAACTGGTACTGATGAAATTGAACTGCACAGTTCATACTTGCACATATAGAACATCACATTGTGAATAACTGGAATAAACAAGGCATACTACGAACAACCAAAGATAGCATTTGAAACTGAACATATGCTAACTACAAACAACCGAACAATCAAAAAACTTTAAAAGAGGCATACGCTAGCTATAACAGGCTTAACAGCAAGCAAATATATGCATTCCTATTGGTATGTTTAAAACTGGATTGATGAAATGAACTGCACAGTAAATAATTGCACATATAGAGCATCACATTGTGAACAACTGAAATAAACAAGGCATACTGCAAACAACCAGATATAGCAATTAAAACTGGACATATTCTCACTACACTAGAAAAGGGACTCGACAAAAAAATCATGGGTTTCCCCCTGTGAAGAGGCATAGCAAAACAAATCATGGGTTTCCTCACTTGTCACGGATGGGCTCGTTCCCGTGGGAAGAGCACGGACCCTGGATGCGCTCCATGTTGTCGCAGATGGGCTCCTTCCCCTTGGAAGAGCACTGCTGTAGGGTGCCATCCTTGATGTCACAGACGGGCGCTTTCCCCTTGGAAGAGCAGATGGGATCTTTCCCCTTGGAAGAGCCGGAGAGGGTGCCCTCCTCGTGGTCGTCGTTGATGAGGTCTGACTTGGAAGCTGTGGATCCCAAGCCAGCGTCGCAGAACGTGTCCTTCAGAAATGACAAAAGGGGCTCGATGGCGATGTAGAATGGCAAATTGTTGACAGCGAGCCAGAGGAGATCAGAGGCGGGGCCATGGATGAGATCCACGGCGGTTGAACCCGAGGGGTTGGGGGTGGGCCACTTAACCCGTGACACAGTCCGCCTCAGGGCGCCGCTGTCGATGACCTCGATGTCATAGCCGGCGGACGATACATGCCCGCATACTCTAGCCCGCTGCTTGAGTGCCTGCCGCCAATAATGGTCGTCAGCTTCCTCAGCGATGTCGGGCGAAGAGTCCTCTATACACCTCTTTTGGGCCAGTCGCTCCTCGAGCTCCACGGGAAGCGTAGCCGGGCTTAGGCTGCGACGCTCTGGAGTGGGGGATGCGGATGGGGATCTATGGGAAAGGGGGCGTTTGGCAGGCGTCATCTAGGAAACTCAGGGCGGCCTGGGTATGGAGATCGGTGGGTAAGCTGCACGGGCAAACTGGCAGATGTTGACAATGGAGGCCTTGCGGCGGCGGGGGGGGCTTTGCGAGGGTTTCGAGCGAGGGAGGGGTGTGTGTGTGTGTGCGCGCACGCTCGAGGAGGTTTTGGTGTGTGTGTGTGTGTGTGTGTGGAGGGGGGCGTGGGGTGTTTGAGGAAATGACGCGGGTACTGAAAATTTTACTATGCGGGAGTCAAACGCGGGAGTGAAATGCCGGGCTATTGAAAATTTTGATGATAGTGCATCGCACACGGTCCAGAGATAACAACTGTGTGTTAAGAAACAGAAAAATCCTCGAGGCGGGCAGATATTTTCTAGGGATGCAGGCGGGATTGGGAACAAGAAACATCGCACACGGTCCGGAGATAATAACCATGTGTTATGAAACAGAAAAACACTCAAGGCGGGCAGATATTTTTGAGAGGGGAGCCTCATGGAGCCCAATGTACTATGTGGATGTGTGCGTGACAGGTGCACCGCCATGGCACACGGTTAGTTTGAGTGAACCGTGTCTGTTGCGTCATCCGACTTGTCTAATGTTCATAAATTTGGCGAAAAATGACGCGGGAGAGGGTCAGAACACGAACACACTTGCATGTGTACCAAATTTATGTATCAAAAGGGTGGTTTGATTTTCAAATACCAAATGCAACTTCGATGTGGCACCTCTCTCGCAAAGCGCATGGTATTGCTTGCCCCCACCCCCCCTCGTGTCGGCACGAAGGGAATCCTAAGCTATGAATGCATGCCCCCTCCCCCTCAACCGAGGTTCACCTAACAAAGTGCGAAGTAGCTAGCAGCC
>NC_057814.1:137657153-137663719 GCF_018294505.1 Triticum aestivum | reverse complement strand
TCTCACCAAGATGGATTGTAAAGCAGACCAAGAATAATCCACCTTGGTCGTACAACCTCTCTCTTGTTGTTGGTCAAAGTGATGGTCATCCATGCGACCCCGGAGATGGGCTAGCTCGCCAATAATCACGCAAGTAGCTAGTCCCCGAAGACAACCAATGCATGCGTGTGGCCCAAACATATGTATGGAGAGGTGTGTTTTTTAGTAACAATGGAACAACTTTGATGTGGCACCGTGATTTCGAACTAGAAATCCCCACACCGAGTGAGGGTTAGGTTGACGATGCATATGTATGTTACACCACACTTCAAGCCAACGACGGGGATTCATATATGCATGCATGCGTGCATAGTATATGCGCTCAAACTTAATTAGGTCTGAATCTCACCATGACCTATACTACGATAACACGAACCAAATGAAGAATCTGCCATGGTAACCTATCTTGTTGTTGGTCAAGGTGATCATGGATGTCCACGTGGGCCCACGAATATATAGGCTTGTCGCCGATAACCACGCGAGGGAGTGTATCGTTCGAAGGCAACCACTACATGCATATGTATGGAGGTGATGCGTGCATGCATGTCTGAATACACAACATTGATCTGGCGCGTGTGTCAAAAATCGTACACTAGCTCCCCACACAGAGCGAGATCGGTTCATGATGGTGGCGTTGTACTAGCCACTTCGACTCGATGGGAGGGATTCATACGTACACATGCATGTGTGTGTGCTTAAAGTGTATCATGCATGTCATCCCAGAGCAAAAATAATAATCCCCTCCTAAGTCAAATTAACCTCTCTTGTTGTCAGGCAAAAAGAAGTGATGGACCAAGCGGGCCCACAGATGGAAAGCATCGATATCGCTGATAACCGCTTAAGTGGGTGCGAGAGGACAACCGCCACCGCTTTGCATGTGGGCCAAACATATATATGTTGAATACCCAAAATGCACAACTTTGATGTGCCACATGCCTCAAAAACCGTAAACCATGCACCCACACAGAGTGAGGTTCATATCAAGCATACTACATATGATGGCCCCCCTCCCCCCTCTTCACCGCATACTATATGCTCTTGCCGTAATATATGTACAACCCAAAAGAATCCTCATCGATGGTGAAATTAATTAACCTCTCCCGATGTAGGTTAAAGTGATGCATGCATGCATGCATCGACGATGGCCTCGTGGGCCCATAGATGGAAGCATCACACGTGAGTGTCCTATCTAGGATATATACGCATGTGGCCCAAAAAGGTGTTGTGTGATGTTTGAATAACCAATTTCACAATTTTGATGTGGCACGTGCCTCAGTAACCAAAAAGTCCTGACACTGAGTGAGGTGTACTTGTTCACGGATGCATACGTATAGTATATATGCTAGTCCCCTCCCAACTCTTCGACGCGTACTATATACCACCATAACACAAATAAAAAGATTCTACCTTGTTGGTCAAATTAACCTCACTGCCGGCTGTTCGTCAAAGTGATGGACGACGACCTCGCGGGCCCACAGCAAGTGTCACACGCGAGTATCGAGTGTCGTGTAGGACAACCATCGACTGCATGTGGCCAAAACATTTATGTATGAAAGGGTTGTGTAATGTTTTAAATAACGATTTCACGACTCTGATGTGGCACCAAGCTGCATAACAAAACGGCCAACCCACACGGTGGCTCACAACTCGTAGTGTACTATGAGCCACCCGCCACCCCCAGACGCACACACCCACACACACACCGCGAATCCACCGCAACTACGATGCATGTTAAATTAATTATCCTGTGGTGAACATACATGTTACCAAAGGAGGGACGTTTTAATTTCAAAAAATCACAGAGATCATTAAGACGTTTTAGTACATTGATTGATTGATTTTCTATGGGTATAATGTGCAAAAATGAAATTTGAGCTACATGCACAGGTGACAGCGCACCAAAATGGATTACAAAAACATATGTGTCTCACTGGGTGCATGTTTACTCCCCGTGCAACAAATTTCAAACATTGAGAATCTTGACTTTTAAATTCTAGTACATCCAAAACTTATTTGAAGTTCATGAAACTTATTGTGTTGTCATATGGGCACAAATACAAAGTGGCATTGTACTTTTTTTGTCAAATTTGAGACCAGTTTTGATGTAATCTTTATCTAATTACAGACGAGAGATTATTAATAATTTGGAACCAACATCCCAAACGGATTATTTATTCGAACATTGAGCGTTAGACCAACAATGGATACGTGCCATGCTTTGGTTAAGCAATAAAGCAGCGGCATTAATCATCCAAATAGAAAAACAATATACGTGCAGCCGCGCGACCCGTGTGTCGTGCGAGCAGGCGTGATTTGACGGGACGCATGCGAGCAGTCCGCCGCGTAGGCATACGGGGAGGCGTGCGTGCAGGTGTGTGAATTGACGGAGGCGTGCTCGCTGCGCAGTGTCATCGGGAGGCGTGCGAGTAGCTATTTGAAACTTTGGTAGGCATGCCAGCAGTCCGGTGCGCAGGCTCACCGGGAGGCGAGCCATCGGCTTGACCGCCGCCCACCTCTCTCCCACAACTCCCACTACTCCATATTAATGGTGCGCCCGAGCGGCCGCACCCCCCATCCTCGCTACGCACGCACAATCCTCTCTCTCTCCACTTGCATTCTCGACGCCGCTCTCAGTCCTCAAAGCCGTCAGTGTATGAGGATGCCGCCAAAGTGCCCCATCGAAGGGAGTGGAGACGCCGGGGCTACTAAAGTACCGGAGCACGGCATGGAGATGGAGACAGAGGTTGCCGTCACCGCCGGCAAGTTATCGCTGCACACTGACGTCGTCGAGCTTCCACAGCCGGAGGCGGAGTTCCACACCGACTCCGACGACCACTCCGGCGATGACTCTGACGACCACTCCGGCGACGACTCCGACGACCACTCCGACGACGACTCCGACAACGACGGACAGCTGGTTAGTCATCTATACCCATTTATGTGTCAAATAGATCATAGGGTTTCTCTGGTTACTCCTGCCTCCCCCTTTTTGGAATAGAAATCCTATGGTTATGTTCTCCCAATCCATGAAATCTCAGTAAGTTTCGTTAGATCCGTGTAGTGTATTGATTGTTTGAACGGTACAGGTGATAAGTGATTAGTTGTTTCATCTGTGCAAATGATTTCTGCTAGTAATCCGACTAGGGTTAGTGTTCGTGCTAATAATTCCTAGCCAGGACTTGACAATTGATTTTGAATGACCTACATATGTTTGTGCCATTATTTTCTTCAAGATTGGTCTTTACATAGACGACTGTGCTTCAAAATTGAACCATAATCTCTGGATATGTATAAATAAATAGCCATAAATTCCTAATCCTACTTCATGGCATGTAATCAGTGATTTGATGCCAAATTTGTTTTACTATTTGTATAGGTGTTGTCTGACGATGTGGACAGCGAGGATGAAGATGCCCAGAGGAGGTACAAGAGGCGAATCCTGAGGGAGCTTTATGCGGGAATGCATAAAAGGCGTATTAGGACCTGGAACGACGGCTATGGATGCCCATTTTGCAACCACGAGATTCATGACGCGTGTCTAAGTGTTCTGGCGCATGCAAGAGGACGGGCCATTGGCTCCTTCAGGCAAACGTATTCTCGCAGGGTGGTGCACGGCGCGTACGCCAAGTACCTGGAGAAGCTTCAGGATCGTGCCGGCCGCATGTGAGATGAGATGTGGGATGGATCGAACTATGTATGCTTGAGTATGCTTAATGATGGTCGAACTATGCTTATGTACGTGTACGCTTATTATCTATATCTGAGTATGTTAAATATTTCACCAAATTTTGGTAAAAATAACAACGGGGGACCAATAAACCAGGACGGAGGTAGTACGTCTATCATACATGGTTCCCAAAATTGGAACCGTGTGCAATGACTTTCATTTTGCCTGTTGCGTCAATCACACACGGTTCGCTCTAGTAAACCGTCGCCCCCAAAATTCTTTGTGGGACAAAAAACCCTCACCACCCAATTCAAAAAAGAAAACCCTCACCATCCCCATGTCACAAAAACCGTCACCCCGCCCACCACCCCCTTGGCCCCTCCGGTACATTCCCCATTCACACCTGCACGAGCTCCTCCGCGTCTATGCCATGGCACCGCCTATCGCGGCAGTAAACACGTAGCTCAACGCCTGCCGCCGCCGCCAGGCTGCCGGCAAAGCCCACAGCATTTCGCCACTTCTGCTTGCCGCCGCCTATCGCCATCAACTTTCTCGACGCTGCTCGCGGTCGACCCAGCTCCGCTCGGTTGGGGAATCTGCCGTACTGAGGGTTCTTTCTCATGGATGACAAGGTAACTAATTTAACGAGATATTATCTCATCTCTTATCCCAGTTCATCTGCCTCCTTTAATCACCAGGCAGAAATTGCTGTGAATTCATTTTTATTCGAGCTGATTCGAGGGTTTTCTTTCATTCATAGAATGTACAGTGCGTTGACACTTCAGGACTTGGCGACCGCCGCCAGAGATTCCATCTCATCGTACCAGATAACTTGAGGACGCGCGCGGTATGTTCAATCTCACCCTAAATCGGTCGGCATGGCCTACTTTCCTGAACATATTCTAAATATTGCAAAATTTGGATAAAAGGTGCCACATGCACCATATACGTCAAAGGGGATTTCCCCCCTCTTCTTTCTATATTAGGCAAGTTAATGATGTATTGTTCTTTCGATTACTCTCATTTTCCATGACATCATGTTTACCCTATCTGTTTAATTATAGATTTTTGTCCTTCGATTTCAACTGATGTATAGTTCTTTCAATTTGGGCCCATATTTGCATGTTACCATATTTTCTTTAACAATTCTACCATTTTCTGCAGGACATCCCTCGCTATGCAACAGATTATGTAGTGCACAATTTTTCCCTTTACATAGATCAAGGCTCCACGGATGTCATACTGCACACAAACCATGGATTTACAATCGTTGCTACTGTAAGACTTGATGAACGTGGTGACTCCTATTTTGGCACTGGCTTTTGGAATGAAATTGCAAAGTTTTATGTACTGAAAGCTGGCACTAAAATTGCACTGCACATAAAAGGGCCTGGTCATGAGATATATGCTAACTTCCCCGACAAAATCATCCGTCCAGACTTTGTTCGAAGTACGTTTTTTTTCAACTATCTGCATAGGTTGACTTACCTAGCAATGTCAAATGAATTGTGTGGTATTTTCTTAATATTCCTACCTAATAACTTCTAGTTACCAATACACTTTTCTATTGCCCTGTTTTAACTAAATATTCCCTGTACTCCCATTTCTATCAGAAAGCACCGCTGACAAGGAGACTCCGGAGGTGGAGGACGGGGCTGCCAACAAGCGGAGGCGGGGCGAGCTAGAACCGCAACCGACTCCAGCATACCTAGACTTAATCAATAACCTCCTCGATGATATGTTGAGAGTCATCATCTCCCTCCTCCCAATCAAATATGGGGCGCGGACAACCCTCCTTTCCCGGCGGTGGCGCCCCCTATGGAACTCCATCCCTCTCGACCTCATCGACACCCACGAGCTCTGCCATGGCTATCGCAAAAGCTTGGATGCATTCTCCTTGATCCTCGGCAGTCACCTTGGCCCAACCAAAGGCCTTAGAATGGGCAAGTTCCGTTCCAACGGCAAGGACCGAGCCAAGCTTGACGACTGGTTCCGATCCCCCGCCCTAGATCAGCTCGAGGAGCTCACTTTTGATGATGGGCATATGCGGTCGCTGCCAACGTCCGCACTCCGCCTCGCGCCCACGCTGCGCGTCGCCAAGTTCAGGAACTGCCATTCTCGCCCCTTAATGATGCGCCCGCTCTTATTCTACCACGACTGAAGCACCTCGAGCTCGTCGTCGTCTACCTCTCAAAGGGTGACATGGAGCGCCTGCTCCATGGCTGTACTGCACTCGAGTACCTTCGTCTTCAGGCGATCAATGGGTTGAGTACCTTCCACATCACCTCCATGACTCTCCGGACTATTTATGTGTGTTGCTGGTGTGGCAGGAAGACATCACAAGATGTGTACCACGGTATGGTCATCCAGGGCACACCTGCACTTGAGAGATTACTTGTAGTTGATCAAGAAGGTCCAACAAGAATCAATGTCATTTCTATGCCGAAATTGACAGTGGTGCGCTACTCGTCTGACAAATACTCCGAACTTGTTATTGGATCCACACCCGTTCAGGTACAACAGCCGCCTTCTACCTCTCCTTCTACAAATTAACATTATTTCTAATTTTGAAGATGTTTGTTCGTCTATCATTCAGAAAATGATTCCGACAAGCTTGACCCCGAAACTGCTCACAGTGAAGGTCTTGGCACTAGAATCTATTGGTCCTGACCTGGAGCAAGTTGTCAGTTTCCTGAGATGCTTTCCGTGCCTGGAGAAGCTATATATCGAGGTGATGTTCCTTTCCTGTTAAATGTTAACCATAAGGGAGTTCAATTTGTGACACCTTTTTCCAAGTTTACAATGACAATGTAGTATGATTTCTGAAGGTTCTTTTGGAGGATTTTAGTACATACATGTC